>NC_142145.1:29056818-29208333 GCF_024610735.1 Ursus americanus
TACCATGGGTCTTAAAGGGATAGAAATTCCAGTAGTTGGAGTATAGAAAGAAAACCAATTTTCTCATCTAGGGGAACACAATCAAAAATGCATTACTTTAGGGGCGCCTGGGTGGCACAGCGGTTAAGCGTCTGCCTTCGGCTCAGGGCGTGATCCCGGCGTTCCGGGATCGAGCCCCACATCGGGCTCTTCCGCTCTGAGCCTGCTTCTTCCTCTCCCACTCCCCCTGCTTGTGTTCCCTCTCTCTCTGGCTGTCTCTATCTCTGTCGAATAAAAAAAAAAAAAAAAAAAAAAACTTAAAAAAAATGCATGACTTTAAAACCAAAAGTGAAAGGGGTTACAGCTATAGAACCATTTCTACCACCAGATGGTGTTTGTCTGCTTCTGTGTGCTAATTGCTATCAATAATTAAACACAGGTCTCTGATTCATATGCACAGAGGCAGTGATTCTTAAATTAAACATTTTAGAATCATTATAGTACATTTTATAGGTTCAGCTAAACACAGCACTCTGGCTGATTATGATTAAACATACTGATACTAAATTACATATTGATCCATAAATATCAATGCACGCAGAGAAGCAATGAGAATAATGCTTGTAACTAGAAGGAGCATTTTAATTTTAGATGATAATGGGGACAGTTTTTAATGGAACATCATGCAGAAGTTTGGGTTCTTTTCATCATGTAGGAAAATATTTTATTTTTCCTTTTGTAATATTAATTATAGACTATATCTACTTTTCTGAAGTACATATCCAACAGAAGTAGATTCAAGTATCTTAAAAATGAAGAGAAGAAATAATTTGTGTTTTTTCAGCATTTTCTTAGAACTTTAAACAGAATAACATAACTTAAACTTATTTCCACTTCCTTGAATGTTTATCAATAAAAATGACAGATAAACTGTATTGAATTTATCAAACACAGAAACTGAAAAAGTTATTTTGAAAGGAGGTAACATGGGTTGGTAAAAACAACAACAACAACAACAACAACAACAACAACAATATAGTTCAAACTGGATGCTATCCTGGTGACCTTTTACCCAAACTCTTTATGATCCTGAGTGTTTGTGTCCTCACCAAGATTTTATTTATTTTATTTTATTTTACTTTTAAAAATTAATTTATTTTAGAGAGGGGGGAGCATGGGTTGGGGGGGCAGGGGAAGAGGGACGGGGAGAGGAAATCTTGAGCACACTCCCTGCTGAGTGCGGAGCCCCACGTGGGGCTCAGTACCACAACCTGGAGATCACCATCTGAGCCCAAATCAAGAGTCGGTCGCTCAACCAAATGAGCCGTCCAGGAGCCTCTGTCCTCACCAAGATTTTAAAGATCTCTGAAGTCTCTTACAGCTGTAAAATTATATGATTCTATTATCTTAATAAAATCCACAGCTATTTGAGAGGAAGCTGCATTAATGCAAATGGAAATTGAAGTTGCTCATAGAAGCCAGAAGTTGCACTTGATGATTCACTCATTTCCAGTCATTTCTCCTGCAGATCCATTGACTAATGCAGATACTTTACACATTCTGCATCATCATCCTCAATCAAAGCCATCCGATGATGCCACATGTATAAATTGAGAGTTCAATTATGAGTCATGTGTTCAACTCACTTTAGGAGACAAATAATAAAAACATTTATATTAGATGTGGAAGGACACTGTTCTTTATAAAAATAGATAAATGAAGCAGTCTTCTTATTGCTGAATTGTTAACTGCTTTGAAAACTATTGTGTCTCAGTGTTACTTAGGCAATTAGAAATCTGTGGGAAATTACAGTGTATGAAGTACATAAAGAACAGATAATCCTTTTTTAGAGCTTCGGGCGCTTTCTTTGAGTTTTTGTCCTCAAGGGGTTCCAAACACTTTGCAGTAAGTTTTAAACATCACAACTGGTTTATTTTCCTTTCTTCTCCATCACTTTGGTTTGCTACCAGAGTGCCTGTGCCAGGTTGGAGAGGAGACCAACAGTACAGCAACAAGGCACGTTGTCTCAGCAAGGCCAAAAGATGAACAAAAATGTACACAGTGTAAACAAAGTCCAATTTACCCAATTTTATCAGGTTTTTCTCAGTATGGCTCCAGGGGCTTATCAGTTCCATCGGCATCTGTGGGATTCATTTTCTAGGGGTGTATTTATAAAGGTAGGTTGGCTACAAAAGGGGAAACCCCTATACTTTTTATGCTGTGCTTAGTATCCTTATCTATAAAATAGATATATTAATATTCTCACAAAAATATAAAATATATTCAATAGTAAGGTTTATCAATGAATGGAATTATATCAACTTCATGTTGTAGCCTACCCTAACCATTGTGTTTTGATCCCCTTTCTGCTTCGTTTAGAGGTAAACATTATGCCCACTGTCCTCTATAGCTTTTTCAAATTCTTCCTACCCAAGAGTTATAGTGACAGTGCTTGGGTTCTGTTTTTTGGAAATTTTCACTAATGTTCATGACATAATGTTAATGATGTTGTTATTTTAGGTTGATACAGTCATCACAAATAAGCATGTTAGGTTTCAACATAAATGTAGGATCATTTTAGATTACTTCCCCAGGGTTTTTGAAGTAGCCAAAACAATGGCAGTATAAAATTTTTAATGATGTGTATTTTAGGAGTTATGAAAAAAGACACATTGCCTAATAAAACAAAAAAAAATAACAATAGGAAAGAAACACGGTAGGTTGTACATGTTACAGAAGAGGTCAAGTAAGGTATCAAATTGCCATCTATGCCAAGTTTGATGATGTAGAAAAATAGAGAACATATTTTTATTTTTCTAACACTGCTTCAGAGTGAAACCCCAATAAATCCTGACACAAAGTAGACTAAAGCAAACATCACAACATCACAAAGAACCATATAAAAATGATACAGAGATTGGATGATTGTAACTAAAGCTACAGAGACCTGAGAAGAGAAAACGCAGCTTGTGGTACATGCAAAGATACAAAGAACCACATTATACATGTAAGCTGCTGCCCAGGCAGATAAGGAAACATTATTATCGGTTATCTGTTCTCAGGTTTTAGTTTTGACTCCAGAGTTATTGAAGATATTGCAAAAGCAACAAAGGAAAATTACTTTCATCCTTGCCTCCTTGAATAAACCCTTGTTTTCAAGATTCATCTGAGTTTTTCCTAGCTGCTCAATGACTTCAAAATGTCATGACATAGAGAAAACATATATCCTCTCCTCTGATCACAGAGAAAAGTCGACTGAAAGAGAGATTCAGGGAATTACCAAGACAGGAGCAACCCTTATAGCAAAGAGTTGCCAGTGTGACGTTGTATGTAGCGTCCCCCACCACAGCACTCAAAAGGTTTTCCAGCTTTTCCTTACAGGGCTCATGTTGCTTACTTTACATGGTTTTGCAAATACAGTAGCTATTAAATTATAAATAGTACCTAAGGGGAATAACCACAGAAGGCCATTATGACTCAGTACTGAATTGAATCTAATCAATCAGGTAAGTTCTAGCAAGGGTGAGGAAACCCCAGAAAGGTTAAAATAAAGGTGAGAAAAGTGAAGGGGAAGCCAAGTTTGGGTTGTAGGTAAATTCTTTCCGTAGTGTGAGTGCCATGTGGTAAATTCTGAGAGTTTCAGAAGAGGAAAGGTCAAAAGTAAATAGGAAAATGCTGAAGATGTATTTTTCTTTATTCATTTTTATACCAGGGACCACCCTTAAGTAATCCTTGTCTTACTCTGATTATCTGGCTGAGGAATGTTGCTGCAAAAACAGGTCTCAGAGTTAGAATTACTCTCCATAGCTTTTAACTCTCTGTCATTCATTTTTTGAGGACAGCAGCAAAAGGGAAACTTTAGAAAAAGTTTAGTAAAAAAAGATATTAAATATTAAAAGATCAAAATACAAAACCAGAAGAAGAAGCTTACAGAGCAAGATTCCTTCTGGTAGCACTGTTGTTAGAATGTGGTAATAAAATCTGTTTATCCAAAAGAATATCGGTTCTTCAAAGGCAAGGACCATTATTATGCTTCTCATCTATTACCCCACACTTCCTAAAACATGTCTTTGTCTCTGTGGATGCTTAATAGATATGTGTTGGTTCTCTTTATTAACTCCATAAATGGAGATGAGAGGAGTCTACAAAGGCTTACAATTCTAGAAGTGAGCGTGGATTCTAAATTCATACAGTATGAAGTTTGCTGATGACTGAACTCAAATATGAGACTACCCCAAGTGCTGCTAATAATAACCTGAAGACTAGCTAGTATAGATTGATAATCTCTGGGCAGGAAAGGCATAATTTATGAATGACTGAGTTTGGGGAATAGACTAAAGTAAAATTCACTTACTCTTATGAAGGAGTTGGAGTCATTTGAAGTTACTTTAGACAGACACTCTTTACACCTTGAAAGCATGCAATATTTTCAAATACTCACTGGGTTAGAATGAGTAAATGCTTGTGTCCATTTATTTAACACTAGTTGCATATTATTGTGATTCTTTGATGATGTTTATAACCTTATCTTCCTCACTGGAATATATACTTCTTAAGTATAAACTCAGTTTAATTCATCCTTTTAGCTTCAGTTCTTACAAGGGCCCATAGGTAGAGACATACTCAATAAATATTTATTAAATGGACAACTCAAAAAATAAAAGTCTCTTAAATTGGTGGTTAAGCTGTACCACAGACTCTTCCCAAGACATTTCCAATATTTTAACCACTTCTGTCCTGTATCAACACTACCAAAATCTAATTTCTATATGCAATAAACCTGTTTAAACCCTTCCATTTCATGGAAACATTTGTTGATTATATATATATATATATATATATATATATATATATATATATATATATATATATATCTCACAATTATTTGTACACTTTTCCTTTGCTGTATCATGGTTAAGCCAAATGACTGATGACAATTTACATTTGGGACTAATATTCCAAAGTGGACTTCGTCCTACCTAACTACAAGAAAACCCAAAAACTGGTGTTTGACATTGGTATATGTACCTCCTATTAATTTTTTTCCCAACATTGCCATGTAAAACATGAAAATTGTTTTATTATTATGTTCAGTTAGCCACTGTATAGTACATCATTAGTTTCTCATGTGTGTTTAATGATTCATTAGTTGCATATAACAACCAGTGCTCATCACAGCACTAGGGAAATGTAAATGAAAACCAAGTTGTTGTATCTCTACATACCTTGTACACCTAATAGAAAGACTAAAATTTAAAAATGCTAATAACTAGCAACTGTTGGTGAGGATGCAGAGCAACTGGAACATGTGTTACTGATAGAAATGCAAAAATGGAACATTTAACTTTGGAAAATGGTTTGGCAGCTTCCTATCAAATGAAACAGACTTACCACAAGACCCATCTATCCAGCTCCTGGGTATTTACTCCAGAGAAATAAAAAATATTTACCAAAATCCTGAACATGACTGTTTCCAGCAGTGTTCTTTATGTTCAGGATTTTGGAGCTATTACCTCCGAGGTAGTGGATTATTTCTTAGCATTGAATAATTGGAAGGAAGTTTAAGGTCATGGAATTCTAAACCTTCCCATTTCCTATCCCTCCAGTCTGATGCTAAAGAATGGTTTCAGCTCCCTGAACTTCACCCCTAACTGAATTATATACATAATTAAATTTCTCACATGCTGTGGGGTTTCTAGGATTGCCAGGTGAAATGTGTGACTTTTATCTTGTTCATTTCTTTTGGTAGTGCTGAGACCATGGGACGAACATTTAAAATGCATGTTCATTTTATGTAGAAGTTTAAGAAGTACACATTTCATATACATTTTTTATATAATCTTTATGCAGAGCTGATTCCTAGTACGTTAGGTTTTCATACATTAGGTTAGGTTTTTATAACATCTGTAGAACCAATACGTTACTGTAAATCCACAGGGGATGTGAAGATCTTTGTGGTAGGATCCAAACTAAGTAGGTACTTGGAAAGTTAAAGTTCAGAAGAATACTCAACTTGGGGGGAAAAAGCATAGTTGCATAATAAATTATTCACAGTCCATCTCTAATTTATTTTTCTGCCTTATGTCCAATTACCAATGATATTTTCTCCCTTTACATGCATTTACTTTAATATCTACCCTAATGCGTTTGTATATGTCCTTGAAAATACATTTACCCTTGTAAAATATGTAGCAAACTTAAATGTAAAGACACACACACAGCATATATACAGAAGAGTACACAAACTATTACTGAACAACTCAATGAATTAAAAAGTCCAGAAATCCAAAAATGTTAACTACTGTCCAGATAAAAATAGGGAATATTAACCCCCCAGAAATCTGTGCTCCATCTCAGTTATTACCTCCTACAGAGATAATCACCAAACAACTTCCATTAACACTGATATGTTTTTCTTAATTTTTTTGGAATTTAAATAAATGGATCTTATAGTGTTTAATCTTTCTTGTCCAGTTTCTCTCATTCAACATTGTATTTACGAGATTCATCTTTGTTGCATACAGCAGCATTTTTGTTCTTTTCTGGATAGTATTCTAACATACAGATTTATTTATTGAATCTAGTTGTCTCACTTTTTGACTACTGCAAATAATGCTGCTATGAACATTCTTGTATTTGGATGTAGTCACTTCAGTTAAAAATTTAGCAATGGTTGGAATTGCAGGGCCGTAGCTTATGTCTATGTTCTGCTTTATTAAATACTGTCACACAGTTTTTCAAAATGTTTGTACCAATATAAAGCCCAAAAGCAGTGCCTCCACATTCGTACCAACTTATGGTATTGTCAAAAAAAAAAACCAATTGGTATTATATCCCCCACCCCGATCCTTTAATTTGCATTTTCCAAAGACTACTGCTGCTAAGCTTAAGCTCCTTTCATATGATCATTAGCCATTGGAATATTATATCTTTCTTAGTGAAGTGTCTCTACAATCCTTTTGCCTATTTTAAATTGGGATGTGTTAAAAGACACATTAAAATTAAAAGACAATTAAAAAATTGATTTTTCTTCAAATATTTCTGGATACAATACATATGTCAGAGATAAGTATTGCAACTATATTATTCTCTAACTCCTGTTCTGTGGCATGCATTTTTTACTCTCTTGAGTCATTTGTGATTTGTATTTTTCTCTCTTTTTTTTTCTTATCATTGTTTTCAGAAATTATCAGTAACGTTAATCTTATCAGATAAGTTATTTTAGGTTTGTTGGGTTGTTTTCTTACTGCTTCTTTTTTTTAATTGTATTAATTTATTTTTCTGTCATTTTTTTCCTTGTCAGCATTCTTTGGGTTGAATTTCCTTTTTATTTTCTAACATTTTGCAGTAGTTAGATCACTGTTTTCCACATTCTTTTCTAATCTCTTTTCTGTTCTAGTATGTGCACTGAAGTCCATAAATTTTCTAAACACATTTTAAGCTATATTTCATAGTTTTTATCTCTGTTTTATAATGTATCATTGTCATTCAGTTCACATTTTTTTCCTAATTTCTATTGAGATTTCTCCTGTGACCCATGGACTATTTTTACAGGGTTTGCTTAGTTTTCAAACAATAGAGCTTTTTCCAGATAGTTTTTTCTACTAATTCCTTGCTCAATTCCTGTCTGGTTAGAGAACAAAGTGAATTATTTCTGTCCTTTGAGGTGTTTTGAAACTTGTTTTATGGCCATCTCATGGTCAATTTTGCTAAATGTTTTATATTCACTTGTAAAGAACACTCTGTATGTCATTTGATCATTAGTTCAGATTTGTTAATTCATTTAGATACTGTGTTTCTGTATTGATCTGTGTATCAGATATGAGAAGGACTTGGAAAAATTTCCTTTGATGATATGGATTTCTCTATTTCTCATCTAATGCTTTCAATTTGAAGCTATATTAATGAGCACATATGAATTTAGAAGTTTATCTTACTGATATAGTTACAAATTTCTCATTTTAAAATATCCTTTATTATCTTTCCTAATACCTTTTTGTCTGACTTAGAAGTCTACTTATCTAATATATGTATATCAGAAAAATAAATGTTACAACTTTCTTTTGGCTGGTGTACAGGAGGTTAATTTACTAATCTTTTACTTTGATGCTTTCTGTCTTTTAAAATTTTGTCTCTTGTGAAGTGCCATGGAGTTGGTGCATTGGGTGTTTTTTCCTCCAGTCTGACAATCTTTATCCCCTTTTTTAATAGTAGTATTTAATTCATTTTAGTTAATGTAATTACAATATTTTTGAGTTCGTATCCTCCAAAGTATCATTTGTATTCTATTGGACCACCTGTTTCTTTTTTCTATCTTTTCTTTTTTCTTCTAGCTTTTATTAGCTTTTTGGCATTTGCTAACTTCTAAGATACACATTTTTTTTCCCCTGCTACTTGTTCAGAGTTTTCCTGGATAACAAATTATTCCTTTTACCATTTCCTAGATTTTAAAACAATGGAACTCAATTTACTTCCTCCTACCCTCCAAATCGTTGTTAGCCCTACATTCAGTTCTACAATATTTCAGATCCCACAGGACATTTTTACTGCTTTAAGCTGCTAATATTCATTTACATTTAGACATATATTGACACTTTTCCATGTTCTTTAATTTGCTTGACATTTCTGTTTTGGTCAGTGATCATTTTCTTTTAGTTAACATTTGCTGTCAATGAATTCTCTCAGCTTCTGCTTTTCTAGAAATTTCTTTCATTCACCTTGAGTTTTGCTGATATAAAATTCTAGATTGACGACTGTTCTCTTTCATCATTTCAGAGTTATTGTCTTCAGACTTGTCATATCTTATGATGCATTAGATGAGTCTTATTGCTGCTTTTTGAAGGTAATATATTGTATTTTCTGATCGCTTTCGAATCTTCTCTTTGTCTTTTGTTTTTAGTCATTTAACTATGATGCAGTATGTGGTTTTCTTCCTATTACCTTTGCTTGGATTTCTCAGTACCTTTTGAATATATGAGTTGATATTTTTGGGGGGGTTGGGAAATTCCATTATTTTGTTTTCAAATGTTACTTCTACCTAAGTTGCCAGATTACAATTATGTTATTACCTTTTATCATGTCCCATTTATCTCTGAAGTGGTTTTATGAATTCTCCATACTTACAGTGCTCTGTGCTTTAGCGTAGATATTATCTATTGACTGTTCTTCTGGTTCATTAATATTCTCTATTACTTTATTTAGTCTTCTGTTCATTATATCCATTCATTTCTTAATTTCAAAGCTCTGTTTTTCAGTTCTAGAATGTTAATCTGAGTCTTACAAATTCTAGTTCTCTAGCAAATATCTTATCTCTTTTGTCAAAATACTAATGACCATTATATATGTCACTAATCTATGAACTATTTTTTAACTATGCATTTTCTTCTTGGTTCACTTTCTCATTAGATCTGATATTTTTTATTAAATGATGGACATTGTATATGAAAAGTTTTAGCCATTCTGTATGATATGGTCTTCTTCAGCTTGGGTTCAAAGATCCTCTGGTATGCTATCTTTGTGGGGGAATACATCACATTAATCCTTTTAGGAATTAAGCTAAACGGGTTCTAGTTGGGTAGAGCTCATTCTGCTGCTGATTTGTCCTCTCGATGTTCTTCAGTGCTTCTCACTGAAGCTTTTGTTGATTACTAAGGAACTTGCACATTGATGAATAATAAGGCATAATTTTGGTTTCCTCAGCCTCATGAATCAACTGAAGCCATAATTTTGTTTTTCAGCAGTTTTCTGCTTAGCTTCTGAGCCTCTTGCCTGCAAAGTTGCAGAACTGTACATGAGTCTTGGGTGTAAAATCACTCAGTGCTGGAGCTATCTCTGTACCTCCTTCCTTTCCAGGATCCCAGCCACTTTTCTCCTGACTATCTAGGCATTTCCAAACTATAATTATTGCCTCTCCAGTCCTGTGAGATTGCCAAAAAATCTGTTTGTTTTTCTGTTTCTTAGCACAGTGTCTTACCGATTTTTAAGAATCAGCCAATTTCCTGAGAGGAAAAGTGACTTACAGAATATCAGCTCATCTCTCTGCTGTTTCACTTATATCTTGGCCCTTGAAGGTTTAGTTGTTTCATCAACTCATAAATGCTTTAAAACAAACTTTTTAAAACAGATTTTATGCTGATTTTCTAATTATTCCTGGCAGGTCTGCCACAAATGAATCCACTAGAACCTGAAGAAAATTCTGTGTTTTTTATTTATGAAAATGCATAGTGATATTTGTATGTGTGTTTATTTTGCATAAATGATATTTTTATGTAACTCTGTCTATTCAATATTTTATAAGATATATGTAGGTATATATATATATATATATATAGTTTGTATATGTAGGAATATGTGTGTATGTGTGTGTATATGTATATATGTGTATATATAGTTAGTATAGTTTGTTGCTTTTAACTCTAGGATAATATCATATAATATGCTTTCAACACAATTTACATATTCATTCACATTGTGATGAACATTCACATGTTGCTTTCAACTTCCTGCTACCACAAGCAGTGTGTAATAACATACATATTGCCTCATGGCCCTGTGTGAGAATTTTTTGATGTATATGTGCTAATGAGGGGATGATTGAATGATTGTATACACACATATAATTATTTTTTCTTTAAATGGTGTTCTAATATATCATCTTTGAAAATTACTTTGTGTTGATGTTTAAGTCCATATCTTTTAATGAAATATTAGATATTTTAGTATTGTCTCACTTTTTAGAAAATTCTTAGTAATCCTGCATTACATATTTAAGAAATTTTCCCTGCTTTCCAAGAATTTATATGCTTTAAAAATTACTTTGTTTATGGTTTAAAAAGGCACTGTCAAAAAAATAATAAATTAAAATAAATGAATAAATAAAATAAGTAAAAAGGCACTGTCAGTAAAACTGATCCACCTTAGATAAGTGGTCTACACCTGAAATTATGATGGTCTATAAGCGGCTGAAAGAAATGATTATAACTAACAAGTTGTGTTTCTGTTTATTTTTCTTCATTACTTATCACAATTTTGCTTTATGTGTTTGATGGTAAGTTATTTGGAACATAAGCTTTAAAAACTGTTGTCTTTTTTTTTTTTTTTTAAGATTTTTTTTCTTTATTTGTCAGAGAGACAGAGCACAAGCAGGGGGAACAGCAGGCAGAGCAGGCAGAAGGAGAAGCAGTCTCCCTGCTGAACAAGGAGCCCAGTTTGGGACTGGGTCCCAGGACCCTGGGACCATTACCCAAGCCAAAGGCGTCCCAAAACTCTTACCTTTTTATGTCAGTATATACTTTTATCAATATAAGTTGTATATTTTCTTCCTTTTGTTTTTTTCTTGACTTTTTAACTTAAATTTAATTTTTTCATCTCCTTATTTTTTTAAAGATTTATTTATTCCCTTGAGAGGGTACATGAGCAGGGGGTGGTGAAGAGAAAGAGGGAAAGAAAGAATCCTCAAGCAGGCTCCTCATTGAGCATGGAGCTGATGTGGGGCTCAATCTCAAGACCCTGACATCGTGACCTGACCCAAAATTAAGAGTTGGCCATCTAACCAAATGAACCACCGAGGCTCCCCTCATCTCCATATTTTTGAAAAATCATGGTACATTCTAGTATTTTAATTTTGCAGTCATTGTCTGGTACTTTTACTGTGAACAATATATTCTTAAATTTTATTTTTTAACTTGTGAAACCATTTATCTTGGAGTTTGCAAATCTTCTATGCTTACTTAGATAATTACAGTTTACTAGGGGCGCCTGGGTGGCTCAGTCGTTAAGTGTCTGCCTTCAGTTCCGGGTGTGATCCCGGCGTTCTGGGATCAAGCCCCACATCAGGCTCCTCTGCTGGAAGCCTGCTTCTTCCTCTCCCACATCCCCTGCTTGTGTTCCCTCTCTCACTAGCTGTCTCTATCTCTGTCAAATGAATAAATAAAATCTTTAAAAAAAAAATTACAGTTTACCTATTTTGTCTTTTTTTATATTGTTGATAATTGTTTTAATTTTGTCCTTGCTCTCTACTGTATTTTATAGCTATTTTATGCTAGAAAGTATACTATTCAATGATTTATTAGACATTAATCTTTATCAGACATTAATCTTTATCATTTTTTGAGGAACCTCCATACTGTTTTCCAGAGTGGCTGCACTAGTTTGCATTCCCACCAACAGTGCAAAAGGGTTCCTTTTTCCCCATATCCTTACCAACACCTGTTGCTTCTTGTGTTTTTGATTTTAGACATTCTGAAAGATGCGAGGTGATATGGCATTGTAGTTTTGATTTGTGTTTCCCTGATGGTAAGTGATGATTCAACTTTTCATATGTCTGTTAGCCATATGTCTTCTCTGCAGAAATGTCCGTTCATGTATTCTTGCCCATTTTTAATTTGATTATTTGGTTTTGGGGTGTTGAGTTTTATAAGTTCTTTATATATTTTGGATGCTAACTCTTTGTCAGATATGTCATTTGCAGATATCTCCTCCTATTCTGTACGTTGCCTTTTAGTTTTGTTGATTATTTCTTTCACTGTGCAGAAACTTTGTATTTTGATGTACTCCCAATACTTTATTTTTGCTTTTGTTTCCCTTGCCTCAGTAAACCAGTTGCTATGACCAATGTCAGAGAAGTTAATACCTATGCTCTCTTCCAGGATTTTTATGGTTTTAGGCCTCACATTTAAGTCTTTAATCCATTTTGGGTTTATTTTTGCATATGGTGAAGGAAAATGGTACTGCTGACCAATCTTGATAGGAAATACTAGGCAAAAGAACTATAAATGTAGGCGTGCCTGGGTGGCTTATTTGGTTAAGCATTTTCCTTCAACTCAGGTCATGATCTCAGGATCCTGGGATCAAGCCCCACATCAGGCTCCCTGCTTAGCGGGGAGTCTGCTTCTCCCTCTGCCCCTTACTCTGTTCATTCTCTCTCTCTCTCTCTCCCCCCCTCTCTCTCAGATTAAAAAAAAAAAATTAAAGAAACATAAATGTAATTATCATCTATTTTTCCCAGTTCTAGAGGGAAAGCTGTCCATTCCTCCTTTAGGCAGTAAGCTCCATTAGGACAAGGATCGTTTTTATCATCATCTTGACCAATAGAAATCCCGTACTTACCAAAAACCTAAGAGTTAGTACATGTTTAATAATTATGTGTTGAAAGAAAGAAAGAAGAAAAGGAAGATGATAAGCTTTTTTGTGGTTTGGGCTAATGAGGTTTTCACTCATGAACCATCAAATCCTAATTTAGGTTGTCACAGAATAAATACTGAATATGTTGAAGAAAAATAAATGTAGAAATGGTTCATAGTGAAAGGATTTTTGTGATACCAATTGGGAAAGCATCTGTCTTGCAGGATATGGAGTTGGGTGTGCTTGTAATATAAATCTTTTACATTAACATCAGAGCCAGCATTCTTAATAGAATGATATGGAACATTAAAACAATTATCCATTATCCATTATCAGATACTTCATTCTACTCCACCCACATACCAGTAAAATGCCTTTGTATTACTAATCTGGGTATTACTAAAGATTACTGAAGATCACCACAGCATTCTCAAAACCTTTTGAAATTTTCTTTTGCCTAGCAGAAGATCCTAAACACATCCAACAATACTATTTTTAAGTAAGGGACCAGAGAAAATATAGACTATACTATATTAATTAATAAACTATATCAGCTTTATCAACCAAACTATATATTAAGTTAATTTTAAAAAAAATGAATAAAATGGATGGAAACAATGATATAATGAATCACCAATAGTCTTAGGTTCAACTGAATTTCTTAAAACCAAACAGAACTCAAGTGTTCTGTTCATTGTTTCTCAAAGTATGTATAGATATTTGTAATCAGAATCCAAAATAAAGTGGGGTAAATACTGAACCATTTCAACATTCTGAAGTAAACACTGCCACTCCTACAGAATGGTCTGTTTCCCGGGGCGGGAACTTGTTGGAGGCTGTGTGTTTTGGGTGGCAAAAAGATGGTTACCTAGCAACAACCCCTCCTCCCAAGTGTCTGCTGCTAGAATGGTATTGTTCACGTCAGCGAATTGATTACTTGTTTGCTGAATCGAAAGAGAACAATGTAATAATGTGGTAGGGTATAAATCTCAAACATAAGAAACTTACAGGTTTTTCCTCTGTGTTGGATCATCTTCCCACTCCTCATCTAGTGCTAGTAGAAGCTTGTCTAAAGAGATTGGATAATAAATAATATGCTATTCATCAAATGACAATGAGGGAAACCTCTGACATTTTAATTAGTAACATTTATTTCAGTTTGCTTTTAAAGCAAGCAATGAAACAGTTACTATATTCACAATAGCATTAGCTCTGGGCAAGAGGTAATTTTATCACAATGTGTCCTTAGAAATGAGACAGCCCAGGGTGGGATGGGGTTCTGTTGAAACAGAGTTTTGCCATCTGAAGGTAAAATTAATGAGATACTAATTTATATAAAACATACAAATAAGGTACTTACGTTTACGACAAATGAGTTTAACCATATGTTAGCAATAACTTAGCCAGGAAACACACATTCTGGTAAACCTCAGACCATATATTTTGTTTACCTGTGGTATATGCATAACAAATCAATGCCACTTTCATCTAATGAATGTCTATTCCTCAGGACAATCCCACTACATTCATGCATAACTGAGGAAGCAAGTAATCTGAATGATTACTGTAATCTGAATGATTACGAACAGGGGTGGCAATGAAGTGAATGAAGTGAAAAGATAAGGACACAAAACACAGGTTCTTCCAATGGAATAAATTAAATACAGTAAATTAGTTTGTGTGTTTTCATAGCATGACAATATATGGTTTTAAAAAATCTGTTAAAAGAATGTTAAAATGCCAAGTATGTGGGAGCAAGTAGAAAGGGAAAGAAAAGGACTTTGGTTTATAAAATTTTCCATGATGCAAAAGACTGAAGCTAATTTTTCCCCAGCCACAGTCCTGACGCTCGGAGCGACTGCTTGCCAATGTGCAGGAGCCTGTCTTGTACAGTAGCTTTCTGAGAGCCACCCAGTGCCCCCTCCTCCTCCATCCCAACACATACTGAATGTCATTTGCTCACTGAGCTCCAGAGCACAGGAATTCTTTGCGGAGCAATAATTGACAGTTGGAGTTACAACCTGAGTTCTCTCCTTTGGAAAATTGCTAAACATTTGTTTTAAAAGGCACACTCTTCAGATTAAAATTAAACAGAATCTGACACCATATAGTCTCCAGTTCCTCAACCCCAGAAATATCAGCAGTTCAGAAAAAAATAGTTTCCTTTAAAAATAACCAATAATTATCAATTCTTTCATTTTCATTGTTGGTCTGACTCTTGTAACTATTTTGCACAATCCTATTAGAAGTCAGGGCTTTTCACCAGAAATGTCATTCTAGAAGCAGTCTCATTATATGCAAAAGTCATAACGGAGAGTGAGTCTGAATACAGAAGGGATTATTCCCATCTGTTCCTAAGTACTTTAACTGGTCAAATGTCAGATATTAAAGGGAAGAGAGCTGACAGACAGATGGAGCAACAGCATCAGCAAAACATTTAGACTATTTATTAGAAAATAAGTG
Source organism: Ursus americanus (assembly GCF_024610735.1). Taxonomy (NCBI): domain Eukaryota; kingdom Metazoa; phylum Chordata; class Mammalia; order Carnivora; family Ursidae; genus Ursus; species Ursus americanus. Next base: position 29,072,383 of record NC_142145.1, read on the forward strand.
ATTATGGTGGGAAAACTGTTGTCTTATTTCAAATGGATCAGTGTGCAGTGGATTCTTTTCTAACATAGTTATAAAATATCAAAGAAAAATTTAGAAAGCGAGAAACATATTTCTGGATGTCACAATGTTCATTTGATGCAGAAATTTCTCTCGTCTCACTGTTACCCTAAATCATCTCTGTAAATTGCATTATTCTGATAACTCACAGACACGCTTTTACTGATCTTGATGATCAGAAGATTTTATATTAGAAACGGACAGGAATGAGTTTGGGGGCTCATCTCCATGTGCCTCTGAGTCCCCACAGAATAGCAAAGCTAATCTCCAGTAGTCCAACAGTTAAAATAATTGATGAGTATGTGTTGAATCCTCAGGAGAGAAGGGAGGAAGAAAGAAGGAGAGGAGAGGCTTGGAGGGCGGAGGGGAGGAGGGCAGGTGCTGATTTCAACCCTGTAGCGTCAGGATTGCGTCAATTCGGGTTTCAGCCACGTCTAGAGTCTCAGAGACGAGCTTCTCAGAAGAGCCAAAACAGGAACAGGGGTGGCAAATCACTGTGCGAGGGCGAGTGGACCTCCCTCTTTGCCTCCTCCCGTTCCCGGCGCAGGTCCCCTGAGCTCTGCGCTGTTGTTTTCAGCACTCGGGAAAGCCGGCGCTTCAGATCCAGGCAAGTGAATCAAGCCAGGGAGTTATCCGTTCAGCACCTCGGACAGAACACGCAGCAAAAAATGGCTCCGATCACTACCAGCCGGGAAGAATTTGGTAAGCAAGTTACTCAACTTATAACTGCGGCTGTTTCTTGAATACTCCAGGGTCGGCTGTGATGTTGTTGTTGTTCTTCTTCTTCTTGTTTTTCCAGGAGACGTTGAATATAGATTTCCTAGGTAGTTAATCTGAAAAGAAAATGAGAACTGTAAGGGGGCAATCTTGGCTTTTTTTTCTCTGTTGTTTCTTCCTTCCTTGCTTTCTCCTTAAAATCGCCTTCTGCTAGGGAGATTTTACATCCAAGAAGTTCCTAAACGTTCAGGTAGCTCTGTAAATTGCAGCATGCGCTAAGTAAAGGAAAGGGAGTCTGTTGTTTGTTGTTGGTTTCATTAATTCTGTAGGTGATTTTTATTTGTAGGTAAATCTGTTTTTAACTTACCAGGAGAAGCCAATGTTTCTGTGATTACATAAGGGTTTGATCTCGGTATAAAATAATTTGTATGTTGGGGGTTTGGGTTGTATATTTTATATAGAGTGTACGATAAGGTTGTTTTTCTCTGCTCTGTTTTTCTTGTATCCTTGAAATATGTTGCTAGTGGAAGACACAGAATCCTATGATGCTAGGCTTAAAGTGATATTTGAAATGAACTGGCTTGGTCCATTGCGTTTCACAGGTGAGGTAACCAAAGCCCAGAGATGTGAGGGAAGTGTTGCAGGTCAAACAGTTAACTAAAAGCTACTGGAAAATAGAATTAGGAATCTTGTTTTCCAGTTTAATTTCCCTTTTCCTATACCAAATTTTTGGCACATTCTCCTTCTCTCAGTAAATAAAATCAGATGTACTTCAAATTAAAAAGTAGCAGTTTTAGGTCCCATTATATTCCAAAGACAAGAGGTGGAGTTTTACCTACTTTACAAGTATTCAAAAAAAAAAAAAAAAGAGGAAATTTTATAGAAGTTTGTGAATAAGGAATGATATCTATGAGTACATGATAATTGTTATTAAACTGAGTGAAATGACTGAAGTCTTTACTCTCAAAAGCTTAAGACCTTATCAGTAGAGAATACACAGGGAGTACATGCGTCTTTCCATGATACATTGAATATTTTGCCTTGTGACTTAAGTATTGAATTGAGACAATCTGTGACATTATATTCAGAAATGAGTTTCCTTTACAGCCTTCCATTTGGGTGATTGAGTTTATATTGTTGTGATGTTTATTCCCGATTTCTGATTTGAAAATAAGAAATTTTCTAATACTGAGGCATTTTCAGAGATGGTGCTAGGGAAAAATATGTTCTAGCTTGGGCCATCAGTCTATTTAGAAAAAAGAGAGGGGGGATCATTTTCTATTGCTTTTATTGTTCTCCTCGCATTGGCTAAAGAATTGCCTTAGTTAATGACTTTGGTTTTGCTTCCTGGCCTTAGATTATTAGAGAGTCCAGGAGTGGATCCCCCCCCCCCACAAAGACTTGAATAGGAGGAAAAACTGAAAAGCTGATACTAAGTTTAGCTGATTATCTTTAGCTCTCGCCTCATTCTTTTTCTGAGGCATTCGCTGCTTTTTCTACTTGGGGAATTCAGAGGTTTATTTTTCATCTTTACATGATCAGTTTCTTGATCTAATTAAACTATGGAATTTTTTATTGTTTTTTAATCTTATATATGTCTGCTCTTGTCATTACTGATTCTTATATTCTTTGAGTTTAGTTTTGAAATTATGAAGTAGATAGGCAGAAGATTAGGGGGGATGGGGAAAGGGAGTAACAAAAGATTGTTCTTTAAGGGGTTATTCAAACAAGGCTTAACCCTTTCCTGACTGGGACTTCTAACTTTACTATTCATTATTTGGGATAAAAATAGATAAGAATGAAACTAAATGCAGATAATATTACCTTAGTTGTATTCACTATGATTATATTAAACATTGACTCTATCGATGCACTGTGTCCAGATACAGCAATACTGCTTTTACTTACACAGTGTTACTAATCATTTGTTGGAGGAATATGCTTACATATGGGACATGATAAGCTTCATGCATAATCAGTGTTACCTAACGTCAGTAATTTAATGTGCCTTCATTCAAGGAAAGAATGCCAAGTTCAATTTTATTACCATTTGCCATGTGGAAAAATGTTAGAAAAAAAATCAGTTACATAAAATAGAGCTCTAAATTATCTATACTCTTTTCAATACATGTTAAGGAGTGTTATTCATTTGTAACCACTGTTTTATTTTTATCCCACTTAGGTATAATTAATTTGTACTTTGGATAATTCAGTATTTGAGAAATTTTGGGTCTGTATACAAGGAGTTTGCAGTGGTATAAGTTATATAATGTTGTTCATCTTTTTTTGTTCTTTTTTCCCTAATATATGTAACGTTTCTCTTACCAGTGTTCCATAATTGGGATGGAAATTACTGATGAGTTTGTGATAATAGCAGATAATGTTCCTCCATTTCTTAAAATTCCTGGAACCACTAGCCCCTAGATGTTTCCTGCTTGAATCTGGTATAAATAATGAGCTACTAAGAATACAAAATCTCTCAGTATTTGAAGAATGTGCATTTAGAGTTTCATAGTCAGTAAAAATTGATGCTTCTGGAAAGCCTCAAAATGTCAAGAAAGCATAATGAAATTAGTACTGACCTATCATGCTGTAGTTGACTCATGTTATCTGAGAAAACAAAGGTAGGTCAGGGTCATTTAGCATCCCTCATCCCTGACCTAAGCCCAGTGTCATCTTTTCATTTTATTTATGAAAAAACTACTGAAATGAAGAAGTTTCTATCATAGTGTGTATTTTTTTTTCTGTGTGTCACACAGTGTATGTGTTTATTCCTAAAGGTGATATGAAATGTGTACATAACTCATACAGAGAACAGTCAGAAAGTAATCCAATCTGTGCAACCTACAGCAATTCCCAGCTCCGGCATACTTTTCAAATAGGCTCATATCTTCAGCTCTGCTCCTTTAATATATGTTATTGGTCATTTGATTTTTCAGATGAAATCCCCACAGTGGTGGGGATCTTCAGTGCATTTGGCCTGGTCTTCACAGTCTCTCTGTTTGCATGGATCTGCTGTCAGAGAAAATCATCCAAGTCTAACAAGACTCCGCCATATAAGTTTGTGCATGTACTAAAAGGAGTTGATATTTATCCTGAAAATCTGAGTAGCAAGAAGAAGTTTGGAGCAGATGACAAAAATGAAGTAAAGAATAAACCAGCTGTGCCAAAGAATTCATTGCATCTTGACCTTGAGAAGAGAGATCTCAATGGCAATTTTCCCAAAACAAACCTTAAAGCTAGTAGCCCTTCTGATCTGGAGAATGTGACCCCAAAGCTCTTTTCAGAAGGGGAGAAAGAGGCTGTTTCCCCTGATAGCTTAAAGTCTAACACTTCCGTTACTTCAGAAGAGAAGCAGGAGAAGCTGGGAACCCTCTTCTTCTCCTTAGAGTACAACTTTGAGAAGAAAGCATTTGTGGTGAATATCAAGGAAGCCCGTGGCTTGCCGGCCATGGATGAGCAGTCAATGACCTCTGACCCGTACATCAAAATGACGATCCTCCCAGAGAAGAAGCATAAAGTGAAAACCAGAGTTCTGAGAAAGACCCTGGACCCAGCTTTTGACGAGACCTTTACATTCTATGGGATCCTCTACACCCAGATCCAAGAGTTGGCCTTGCACTTCACAATCTTGAGTTTTGACAGGTTTTCAAGAGATGATATCATTGGAGAAGTCCTCATTCCTCTTGCAGGAATTGAATTATCTGATGGAAAAACGTTAATGAACAGAGAGATTATCAAAAGAAATGTTAGGGTAATTCATTTTTAGTGCTTAAAGTATTTATATATAAACAATCTCTTACGTAGCTTTTTTTGTGTCTAGAGGATTTTATACATATCATCTTTACCATGTTTACTTATTATTCATAATCAAATGGGGGGCAAGGGAATAAAGTTGATGAAAGAAAATTTAATCCACAACTGAAATGCTTAAAATATTTTAATTATATAAAATAAATAGGCATCCTTTATGGATACTTAAATAACACTTATATAAATATTTCTGTTAATTTCTATCATAAGTATTTTGACTAGGACTGCCACTTAACCTAAAATGCAGGCAAATATTTCTTATTCATAAAACAAGTTAACAAAGATGTTTCAAGGTCAGCATAATTGAAATGGAAATTGAAATTTAAAATTAAATCAATTTATCCTGAGGATTTGGAAGTTGTATTGACTTTTCATGGAATTGCTTTTCAAGGAGGAGACATCACCTCATATTGAATTGTAAATGTTCATCACTATGTTGTATGACAAGAAGTGAGTTACTCTTCCTCTGTAGTTATTCTGCTTTAGTAGTTCTGAGACTATTAGACAATGATAAGATATCAAATTTAATCCTATTTCCCCTTTAAATATAGCTCTCAATTGATATAAACTGTAGTACTTCACAGTAATTTGTTTCTATAAGGCATGATCTTATAGAATACCATATGCTCACCTTTGTTTCTTTGTTGAAATTAATGAAAAGTCAAGGTTCAAAAACTTAAGTAGCTCGTTTGAGACACCAAGCTGTTTAGCGGCACACTAGGAATAAAGATCTATTCCCTGCTTTTATTCTTCTTGGATTTCTTATTCATATAATGACCCCATGTCAGTTTTTGTATAGAGATTGAAGTTTTAGGAGCTCTGGCCAGCCGTCATTCTTAGTTACAATCTAGCCCTGAGTTTGTATTTTGTTAGTATCAGGTAAAACTTGTAACTTGAGTTCTTGGTCTTCTTACCTAATGTCTTTAAAGTACAAATAAAATCTAAGTAGTATACAAAGAAGGATCTTATGATGCTCTCCAAAAACAAAGCATTGAATATTGGGTCAGTTCCCTCCAAAACTTTATTCATTTCTTGGATTTGAATGAGGACTTTGAAAAGTGGTGGCTGGGGACAGAGAATTTTAACTCCATCAGCCCTGTGGGATAGGAGATGGTAGCAGTCAGAATAAATTTCAGTTGGTCTGAATTCAAATTCCAGTAATATCAGTGTTTTTTAAAAAATTGAAATCAAACTGTCATTTTGCCGTACACAGATCCATTCAAATGATTAGACAATTTTTATTACTTTTAATAACTTCAAAAAGTGGTTATTTAGTTAAAAAGCAAAAGAAACAAACAACACCAACACCTCCGTATAGGCTATACTCTAAATATTCTTTTAAAGATTTCTAGTAATGGGTGTGGCTAACTCCTTACAAATTTTAACATACTGTAGCACCTAAAACCACCACAAGATGGCAGCCAGTTGTTTTTAGAAGGTGATAGTACTGTACAAACGCTTGTAGTTACTCTTGAATTTCTTAGCATATTAAAATAAAAATAAGGAGGAAAATTTCATTTAAATAACAATATTATATTGCTTTAAAATATTACTGTAAGTACAAATTTCAAAACAAAAAATAATAATAAAAATACTTATACCACATCTCTCTTTGTTTAGAAGTCTTCAGGACGGGGTGAGTTACTCATCTCTCTCTGCTATCAGTCCACTACAAATACTCTCACCGTGGTTGTTTTAAAAGCTCGACACCTGCCTAAGTCTGATGTGTCTGGACTTTCAGGTAAGAATGCTTCTGAAAAATTCGGTCTCAGTGTATAAGTGAGTAATACTTTGGGCAAAATAGTTAGCAACCAACATGATTTTTGTCTACCTTTTACTCAAAAGCACAAGTGATGTGATTGTTTTTCTGTTTCTCATTTAATGAAATAACAATGTGAGCCAATACCATTAGCAAGAAAAAGAACATAGTCCTAACATCTAAGCCATTGCTAATCCATGGTAGATGTCTGACTGTGTGGGTTTGAAGCAGAAAGCAGTGATAAATGCTGAGGTGAGAGGTCATTGCCAAAAATATAGCAATAGTTCGGGAAAAGAGTTCTTAATTTTAGTATTTTTGGTGAGCCTGCCCACACTTACACTTCTATTGGGTTTTTTTATTATTTTTCCTTTAATTCCTTATGTATCTGCTTTAAGCATTAGCTTTTAGTTTTGTGACCAATTAAAAAAAAATTCCTTGTTGTATCTCATAGTGAAAAGAACACATGACCTATGGGTTAAAATGATCTGAGTTCAAGTCTAACCCTTCCATTTTAGCATATGATCTTGGCTATGTTTCATAATCTCTATACAAACTAGATGTAATAATACTTACCTTGAGGGGGATTGCGAAGACTAGAAAGATATACTTCGTTAAATAACTTCTAGTTCTATTATTATTACTACTGTTGTTTAACAATGGCAGTTAAACACATGATCTTAAAGGTTTAGATTAGGAAGCTAAAATGAACTCACATGCTTCAGCCGGAAAGAGGCAGAAATAATATAATTGAATGTGTGGTAAGGTAGCATGATCCTAAAATCCACACCTTAAGGGTGACACGGGGAAGATCAACACTGGAAAACAGGAAGCAAACCCAGCTGGTGATTAAAGAAGCACAGAATTTAAAGCACAAAAGGACATTGCCATTGTGAATTCTAAATGCCTGTACAACAGAAAAGCAGAGCGGTAGAGAGACTCACCCAAAGTCATACAACTCAGGCAGGTTAGGTCTTGTCTAATGTTTTTTTCTTCTGTCTTATTTTCTGTACTGAGTTATATGTAATCAGAATGAGCCATTAGAATTCTTTTTATGTTATCTCTTCCTCTTACCATTATACTTCCTTTCCCATCCTGAGGTTTAGAACTGTTTTCTCTTCACATTGCATATTCTTACTTGTTTTCAATTTGTTGACAGTAGAGAGGCCAGGCTTGATCCATGTTTTCACTTTGTTCTGACTCATTTTCATTGCAATCTCATTTTATTGGCATGCAGTGATCTCTCAGGGCACCATTATGTTGAGATCAACTCTCCAGCCAGGTCCTGCCAGTATAATGTCTGTCGTTTACCATTGCAGATCCCTACGTGAAAGTGAACCTGTACCATGCCAAAAAGAGAATCTCGAAAAAGAAGACTCATGTGAAGAAATGCACCCCCAATGCAGTGTTCAATGAACTGTTTGTCTTTGATATTCCTTGTGAGGGTCTTGAAGAGATAAGTGTTGAGTTTCTGGTTTTGGATTCTGAAAGGGGATCCAGAAATGAGGTAATAGGGCGGTTGGTCCTAGGAGCAGCAGCGGAAGGAACAGGTGGAGAGCACTGGAAAGAGATCTGTGACTATCCCAGGAGACAAATTGCCAAGTGGCATATGCTCTGTGATGGGTAGCGTCCTAGCCATGGTGAGTTGGAACTTAATGATTTCTACTAGGCAAGGAGCAATTTTCTTTCTCTTTTTTTTTCCCTGATACGTGATTGCAAGCTTGTGACAATAAGCTGCCCTTTTGTTGTTGTTGTTAGAAATGGATTGAATTAGCGGACCAGAAAGTAACTGTAAATGTGTATCATGATATTTTCCCCCAATATTCAAGAAGTTGGATAAATTTTCATGAGGTATTCAATCTCTTCTGCAGGTTGCCAGAGTAGCCAAGCATTTTATGAATCCAGCAGTGCAGTCCCAAGCTGTGGATGTGGTTTAGGAGGTGATGATCTCATGGGAACATGTCACTGGAAAGCAATGTGTTTTTTAGGATTTAGAAATGAAAAGCATGCTTTCTCTTATGAAAATTCATCCATTTTTCTTCAGACGGGGAAATCAATTTTTCTTTAAATCCAAAGATATTAAAGAAATGTTCTCTAGTTTGTTTTTATTCATTATGTCATGTGCAAATGGTTGTCTTGCATTTAAAAGTATATGGTCATTTCTCTTTAGTTTGTAATTATTTGATACAATATTATTATATAAGGAGTAACTTGGTTTTGTTTCAAAAGGACAGTGAACAAGCTGAAAAATCATTTTATTAAAGGGCTGAGTTGAGAACACTGTGGCTGAAATATTATTTTTCTCCCTCCTAAGGTTATATGTGAGTCAAATTGTTGGAAAATACGATCTCACATAAGAACCGCGGCCTTGAATTATTCACTGCCCTTCACAAACATCAGTGTGGTCTAAGAAAACCCCGTTTACCTTTGTGAAATTGTGGAATTAGTTAGTGGGTAAAGAAATAAACTTCAGCTAGAAATCCAGTTAGAAATGCAGCTTTCTGGAAGGAAATATGTATAGTATGCAGGTGTGCATTCAGGGCCATCCCTCGTCCACAGAAAGGACATGACAAAGTCTTCGTGTAGCTTGTCCTCCCCCAGGAAGGACTCAGCTGCTATTTGGAAAGAAACAGATAGGACTGAAGTTTTAACCACTGCCAGATAGAAAGCATCACTTAAACCAACTAAGTAATGCCTGAAAAATAGCTATACAGCAAAGCCTAATATAATTTACACGTTTTCACACAAAATCTATTTAGGCTGTCAAATTAGCACAACAAAGTATGTTTCACTATCTTTCCTAGGCTAATTTGTCTTGAGCTGTTGTCTGTGGAGCAGTTTATAGACTTGTGTCTTGTATGGTTTGCCAGTGCCAGGGCTCTGAAATTCAATGAAAACCTGCTTGAGCAAAGCAGCGCCCTGGGATTCCTTGAAAGGATGAACTTGAGGTCATGTCACCATATTTGAGTTTTTAGAGCATAAGAGTGAAACTGGGTACAGTCAAATTATTAAATATGCAAGTTAGAAATAAAGTCTACTGAAAAATTTACATTTTGAGTCAGGTTTTGTGTCAGTACTTTAGCCGTTTTTGAAAATGTGTTTGATATCACAGTGTTTGTAAATTCTATGACAATGCATTTTCAAAACAACATACATGCTTTTTATGACTATGCCTAATGTAAAGAAAATGTTTTACATCCTGTATGTACAAAGATCGAAGTCAGCCTCTTTTTTTGTGCTTTAAGATGACTTTGGGATTAAAAAAAAAAAGAATATTCCCTAATCATTGTCTTTATCCACCAGAACGTCACCTCACAGCATTTCTATGAAAGGAATCGTAGTCAGTGTGTGGTTTGGGGAAGTCAGAAGGCCTATTTATTGTATGTATATTTGGTATCATGGGCCATGGAATAGAATATATTTTGGAGCTCTGAAAAATTGTGAGGAGTCAACTCTAAGTATCCTTCACAGCAGCCAGAAGGTAATGGTGGTACCAAGTAAAGTATGGTTGTTGGAGGGTGATTTTTTTTTTTTTAAGTGGAACAGCAAAACCAACAACGAATACTTTTAAAATTACAATGAATAATTTGTAAATAGTTTTTAGTTTTTAAAATTTAAAGTGTTTTTGAGTGTGAAAAGTTGAGTAAAACTCTTTGTAACTACTTTTAAGAAAAGAAAGAAGGAAAACTAGAAAGGAATTGAAATAGGCAGGGACATCTGCGATCCCATCATCTTCTGAAAATTACACTGTTTTATAATGTATTACAATATCAATGTGAATATCTTGAATTCTGTTAACAAATCCTGCACTGTATGAAACATGTAAATTAACTGTTCGTCTGATTAGCCAATCCAGCCACCCTCATGGGGAGGTCTCTATGTTTGAAGAACTGTGTAACTCAGTAACTGACTTGTTCTGATGTTGTAACTCAATAGAAGTGATTTGGAAGGAAGCATGGTGTATGAGATGGTGTCTGTTCTTTCGTGCCAGCTCTGTATGATGTTTGTAAGACCATGTTTGTAAGACATGAATAAATTGCTGCTTTTGCCCAACCCATTTCAACTCCAACTTTTTGCCAATAGACTCTGTACTAAGAATTCTCTTCTTTCTTTCTAAACTTTGAGTTTCCTGAATGGCTCTCCTGGCATAATATAGGGTTCATTAGTGATTCAGCACCAAGGTCTTCCATATATATTATTCTATTTTGTTTACTCCTCGTAACAATCATCTGGGACAATTATTATTATCCCTGTAATACAGAAGCAAAAACCAAGATTCGAGGAGCTTAGGCAATTGACTCAAGTGCACGTGGATAGTAAATAAAAGGATTTCTTGGCTGACCATGCTCTTCCCTCCATGCCATACCACTGTCTTGAAGAAGTCCTCATCAACTGGATCTGCTAGACCCTTAGAGGGGATAATGCCCAAATTCTTTGACTTTCCCATTCTTCTTTTTTTAAAAGACTTTATTTGAGAGACAAAGAGAACATGAGCAGGGAGTGGAGGAGCAGAGGGAGAGGGACACACAGACTCCCTGCTGAGTGGGGCTCGATCCCAGGTCCCTGAGATCATGACTGGAGCCAAAGTCAGACGCTTAACTGACTGAGCCACCCATGTACCCCAAGACTTTTCCTTTCTACAATATATTCACTTTTCCATATTTTATTTACTTTTTCACTATTTTCTAGCACCATTCTTTACTCTTCTCTTTTTTTTTCTCTTTGGTCATCTTATTTCTCATTTTAGTCTCTTTCATTACCTATTTTATATTAGTGCCTTTTATTTTCTTTTCCATTTTTCCCATGTCCTTGCATCAGATAGATCTGGTTAGAAAAATGGTGTGGAAACGGAAGTCTTAGTTCTTCTTGGAAAGGGGGAGAAAAATCTCTCAGGACATCTACACTGTTCCCATCAAATACCAGTTAAGGTGAATGGGAACTATGGGACCCACCACTGGAGGATCAGCTACTGTTCATAACATCAGTCTATATGGAGGTGTTCCATGCTAACACGTTTGGAAAAACAGCCTTATAAATGGCATGCAACTAGAATCTCTTGCCATTATATTTTTACTGCAAATCATATTAAGTATATAAGGAGGGTGCACAGGTATGTCAAAAGAGTTAGTTGGACCTTGTATTAAAGTGTTCAAATATATTTTAGTTGCCAAAAGCAACCAGAGACACTGAGGAGATTTTCCAAGGTCATTGGTCATTAGGGAAATGCTAAGTAAGCCTACAGTGAGATAATCTGCACATCGATGACAGTGGTTGAAATTTAGTTTGAACATGTCAAGTGTTGGTGTAGCTTTAGAAGAACTAGGTCTCTCCTGCACTGCTGGTAGGCATGTAAAATACACAACTGGTTTGGGGAACAAGCCGTCAGTTTCTTAATAAGTTAAACTTACACCTACCATTCAACCCAGTCATTCCACTTCTAAGTATTTACAAAGAGAAATTAAATCATATGTTTACACAAACCCTTGTGCATGAATTTCCATAGCAGCTTTGTATGTCATAGCCAAAAATTGTATTCAGCCTAAGTGTTCATCAACAGGCGAATGGGTAAATGAATTTGTGGTCTGTCTATATGGTGGAATACTACTGAACAATGAAAATAAATGAACTACTGATAGATGCGGCAACATATATGAGTCTTAATAATTATACTGAGTTAAAGAAGCAAGATAATCTCCCCTGCCCCCCCAATGTAGAATATATAATGTAGATTTCATTTATAGAAAATGTTTGAAAATGCAAACTAGTCTGTAGTGATAAAAAGCAGATCAGTGTTTACTTGGAATTCAAAGGGGGAGTATGGAGAAGCATGACTGAGATTAAAAAGGAACAGGAGGAAACTTTTGGGGTGATGGGTATGTTCATTTTCTTTTTTTTTTTTTTTTTAGATTTTATTTATTTATTTGACAGAGAGAGAGACAGCCAGCAAGAGAGGGAACACAAGCAGGGGGAGTCGGAGAGGAAGAAGCAGGCTCCCAACGGAGCAGGGAACCTGATGGTGGGCCCTGATACCAGGACCCTGGGCAAATGCCCTGGGCCAAAGGCAGATGCTTAACGACTGAGCCATCCAGGCGACCCAGGGTATGTTCATTTTCTTGATTGTGATTATGGTTTCACTGTTATATACACATGTCAAAATTTATCAAATCCTGCACTTTAAATGTGTGCAGCTTATTATATATAAATTATACCTAAATAAAACTGTTAAGAAAAAAAAGCATAAGATAGAAGCCACTTATATACCTAAATAAAACTGTTAAGAAAAAAAAGCATAAGATAGAAGCCACTTATAACCCCTTTACAAAAAGGGGTAATAATACTAACATTACTACCAGCAATATGATTTCTGAATTTTAATAATATTTAACACACTTTTGGGACAATTCATTTTTCTTAACATATTATCTCCCCAAGAATATATAGTTAGGTGACTGCTTTGTAAGGTCTTTTGAGATGGTTCCTATGTAAGTATGCCACCGACTCTTTCATTAAAGCAAATTATTTGTTTGCTTTTATTTCTGTGTTTAAGAAATTGATTTCTAAATTCAATTTTGTTTTATAGTTCTATGAAATATTTATTTATAATACGTTCAGTTAACCAGCATATAGTACATCATCAGTTTTTGATGTAGTGTTCAACAATTCATTAGTTGCATATATACCCAGTGCTCATCACAACATGTGCCCTCCTTATGTAATACTTACATTTTTCTATACATCCATTTACAAAACAAAGTACATTAACAGCCCATCTTCTGTTTCTACAGTCAACCATTTCTCCTTTCCCATACATAATGACTTTTAAAAGTTATAATTTAATCCTTCTAACTTTTAATATAAACAAATGGTTGCATTTATTCATATTTCCCTGTTTGTTATTTGAACAAAGGCATGCTATACAATATGTCATGAAGATCACTCCCTGGCTGCATATATAGCAAGCCCTTATTCCGATTTATGGCTGTAGAGTAATCTTCACAGCATCAATTTTAAATAGCTATTTGGGAACATGTATTTATTCTCCCATTATAACATTAGGCCTTCATGTATTTTATTCATCTTTACATATCCAAAGTAGCTAGGTTGCATATAGTAAGCTCAATGAATATTTATTTAGTTAAGGTGTAAGTCACCATAAGTGTCAGATTTGAATCAAATTTAATTGATTATTATATGGGAAAAATTGTAAAAACCACTATTGTTAAGGAATACTAGTAGAAAAGAAGACACTACAAGATGTAAAAGGATTTCTTTGTCCTTCTGATATAACTTATTATATATGAGAAGGAATATGGATATAATAGACATCCCAAACTCTTCAAATTAGTTTTGGGATGAACTATGTTTTATTGTTTATTTCTTAGAACTTGATTTACACTTGCAATTTCTAGCATTAAGCTAGTACTAAAGTGATTCTGTATTCCCTGACAGGACATCATCTGAGCTCAAGGAAAGACAATTTAAAATCAAGTAGGATATGGATTTCACTTGAAAATTTACTGTGGATGCGGAAAAAGAAAAGAAAAAAGAATATTTCCTGTGGATGATTTGAAAACCTAACATTAAGGTTGTATAACACACATGAAAGATAGCCCAGTGAAATACCAAAGCTCATCGAAGCGAAAGATTTTAAGATCAGGAAATTCCTGAAGGACCTACTTAGGCGGCCTATGCAAGGTCATGCAGAGAGCAGTTGGGAAATCCGAGTAAGCAAGTAGATGCCCAGGCCTGCACCTCAAATGTCCACATGGTACAGGTGGAGAAGGCAGGAGCACACTGAAAGTATTGCCTTGTGCTCTGCTACAATGACAAGCCATTCATTTAACGGAGAACCCATAGAGACATATGACCTTTGGAGGGAAAATATGTCTAGTTCTCAACCCCAAATTGCCCCCCTGACCCAGGTCACAAAGAATACTGATGATACTAGTGAAGCTTCTGTATTACCTCTAGTGTTAACAACCACTACCTTGCACTTGGAATTACTTGTTTAATTCTTTTCTGATGAGGAATCTCTCTGTGATATGCATTCCTGAATCCCCCATATCTGTTCATGGTTGTAGGTAATGCAAACATTTATTGGATTGAAATTTAAAACAATAATACAATGCATTTTCTAATTTATATCATGTCACTCAATATATAGCATAACCCAAGATGTGGGTAATATTCCTTTAGTTACTGATGATAAAGATAAATTTCAGAATCTTATCTAATTTTGAACCACATAGTGGCAAAGATGGGATGGAACCTAGGGCCTCCCGAATACAAAGTCCTCATTGTGTACAAGCATCACACTGACCTGCTTTTTAGCTGCCACAGAATCATGTGTTTTGCTTCTTTCCCAATTCCTGTGATAATGTCAGACATACGGCAAACACTGAAAATACTGTGAAATTATGGTTGCATTAATTCCCTAGATTTGTTCATTCATTCTTCCTTCTAACCTCCCACCCTTCCTCCCTTCCTCCCTTCCTCCCTTCCTCCCGTCCTCCCGTCCTCCCTTCTTCCCTTCCTCCCTTCCTTCCTTCCTTAACGTTGATCATACAACAAAGACTCTTTCCTTGACCAAACTTTAGTCAGGCTTGGGCCCTCTTCTTGTCTATGCCTCAACCATAGCCTGTTGAACCAAGTTTTAGCAAAGAATCCTACTAAGCCAGTTTATTGAAAATCCCTTCCCCCACACTTGATATCTGCTCCTGTCTCTCAATCCCATCTTTGATAGCTAAGTCCTTGACCTGCCTTTAGCAAGAATTCTGTCAATCCAATTAATTAAGAATCCTTCTACTCTTGATACATAATGAAGTTCGTCTTAGTAATCTTACATCCACTGACCCTGCACTTTGCTCATTGATTATAAATCCCCAGTTATCTTTGCTGTATTCTGATTGGAGTTCAATCTCTCTCCCTTATTACAATAATCTTGAATAAAGTCTGCCCTGGTATTTTAACAAGCATCGTAACATTTTCTCTTTAACAGTGATAGAAAATGAAACTGAATATATGTGGGTTTTCCATTAAAAGTTTTTAAGAACTTCTGTTTATTTCTCTGAACATTCATGTTTGAAACTTTGACACAGAGGTGACAACTCAACGTCATTGTGAATACCAGTGTTAATCCAGCAGTCATGCCTATGTGGAAAACGGTGCTGAGATGGATTATGAGGCCAAATCAGGTCTTAACAGAAACCTGATGGGCTTAATTATCTATGTACTGGAAAGTGCTTTTCCTAGTTTAAAGGAAACATTTCCATTCAGTCTCTAGTAAGTAAAATTCCATAGTTCTTGATTTTATGTTAGTAAAATGTGAATTGATTAAATCGTTTTATTAGGTCAATTTCTTTTTCATATAAAATATTTTCATTATCTCTTAATCTTAATGGATTAAAAAACCAAAAAAAAGCACAGGTTCCAAATTTAGTTTCCCTTGGTCTGAATCTTGACTTCATTTCCTATTAACTGTGTAAGGACTGTTTGTTATTAAATACTTCTGTGTCTCAATTTCTCCCTCTCTACAAAAGGGCTGATAACAATTCCATCATAACACAATGTCCAGATTGCATAGAAGGATAGTGGTAAGAATGATTAATTCTGTGTGGAGATGGGTTTCAGAAAAATGTGTATTGAACTTCTTTGGATCCAAAGAAGCAAAAAAAGAAAATCTAGTAAATTAAACTGCAAGTCTTTTAAAATAGGTATTGATATCTGTTAGTAGTTCATCTGCTTCTAGAAGCTTACAGTTCTATTTTACATCATATTGTTATATCCATTTTAATATTTAATCCTTACAGTGAATTCATGAAGATGGTAGGAAAGATACTGTTTTTCTATTGTTTGCAAGTTTGGTGATTTATCAGAGATTAACTTTTGTATTTTACCAATGGAGGCAATTGGGGCGATGGAAAAAGTCGTAGGACTGGGGGGACAGAGCAATCAGAGTTTAGGTAAGGTAAGACAGAGCCAAAGCACACAGAAAACAGGGGGAAAGAATTATGGTTTAGATAAATTCCAAACCATCATGATGTGGACACGGCATGAATGATGAGGAAAGTAGATGCGGTCAAGGGAATAAGGAGATAATACCACCTCTATGAAAAAATATTTTATTTAAAATAAAATTAGAAAAATGCTTTATTTTGGAGTAATTGTAACATCACTTTTATTGGTCAACCTACTTTATTGCTGTGTTAATGCAGCTCTGCATTCATCCCTGCATATTACTATAATACATGCAGAACCCTGGGGCTTTGTACCGAACGGGTTACTAGGAGCAAAAGCAAAATTTGTTACTTTCTTAACTTTTCAACACTGTAAAAAGAATTATACTAAGGCAAATGTTTCTGGAGTATTTGTAAAGATGAACATCATTAAGTATCATTAGTTTTATGTAATAATTTTATTTAAACAATTATAATGGAAGCAAACAATCCAACTTAATTATACAGTGACAGTGTATAGATTTGCACTCTGAGGACTGTAAAAAAGATAGATGGTGTATTAGTTTGCTAGGGCTGCTGTAACAAATAGCACAGATTGGGCGGCTTAAACAACAGATATTTATTTTCTCACAGTCGTAGAGACTAGAGGTCCAACATTAAGGTGTTCACAGGGCTGATTTCTTCAAAGGCCTATCTTGGCTTGTAGATAGATGGTCATCTTCTTCCTGTGTCTTCACCTGGCTTTTGTGTATGTTCTGGGTTTTTATCTCTTCTTCTTATAAGCAGACCAGTCATACTGAATTAGGGCTCACCCATATGAACTCATTTACCTTAATTACCTCTTTAAAGCCCTATTTCCAAATACAGTCACATTCTGAGATACTGGGGACTAGGATTTCAGTATATAATTTGGGGGGAAGGGACATAACTCAGCCCATAATAGAGAAAGAGAGAGTGAAATTTGTTCCCCCAAGTGTATACTGAAATGTTATTTTATATTCATTGTAGAACTTCTGGATACCATATTGATATCAAGACTTTTCCTTTTTTTTTTTTTTAAAGATTTTATTTATTTATTCGACAGAGATAGAGACAACCAGTGAGAGAGGGAACACAAGCAGGAGGAGTGGGAGAGGAAGAAGCAAGCTCATAGCAGAGGAGCCTGATGTGGGGCTCGATCCCATAACGCTGGGATCACGCCCTGAGCCGAAGGCAGACGCTTAACCGCTGTGCCACCCAGGCGCCCCAATATCAAGACTTTTCTTATTCTATTTGCCCTCCCCTTGAAGTATGTGGGCAACAGGGTCTGTTTATTCCCAAAAGCCAGTCACAAGGGCAGTCATGTTTGTCCAGAGAGAGTTAGTGTAAACATTGTAACCTTTTTCTGAAGATACATTTTGTGGGAATAAACTAGTAACAAGCATTTCAGTATTACTTGTAATAATATTTTTAGTAAAATAAAAAAGGAGAGGCAGATATCATGCTGGTTGGCTTTTTCACTACTTAGAGAAAAACTAGTCATTCCATGAACCACAGACCAGATTTTTTGCTAAAAGTAATAATGAATTTGTCATAAAATATGTCAAATTATTTTCATAATTTTATCATATTAATTATCATAGAAATATGTATATTAAATTTAAAAATCATAGAGAGGCAGGGTGAAACAGTGCTGCATTGAAATAGGACTGGTAGTTTCAATATCGTTTTAATCCATTCTCTATTATTAGCATAGGGAATCAATTTCATTCTAATATTTTAAGGTCCTGTGATTATGTATGACCCAAGATAACTTAGTTCTGTTGTGATATCACTTAGTTCCTTAACAACTCTGGTCAATTCAATTCTTCCACATTTTCATGAAGGACAGTCCAGAAAAAAACAAAAACAAAAGACAGTAGAGAAATCTGAAGCAACAGTGTTGAAATCAAGCTTACATTTGGCCCACGTGGGCCTTTTTTTTTTTTTTTTTCTGTAGCGGTTTCTTCCCAGCTGCTCCTTCATCGCTCTCACGCAGACATGACAGATGAGAAATAAAAGAATCAGGTGACTTCAGAGACTGACATCCGCTGTGGCGATGTTCCCTCAGCATTTTCCTTCAGACCGATGGAGATCTAGTTTCTCTGCAGGTAAAAGAGATGACTTCCCAAAGAGTATGGTATAAAAAATTTAAAAATAGTGCCTTCCTTTAAATAGCTACCTATCGGAAATACTTTGTTTTTTGGTTTTTTTGTTTTGTTTTGTTTTGTTTCTTCCTTAGGATTCAATATTAACTCTTGGAGATGCTCACTGTGGAATATACTGACATATTACCTGACATTACTTAAGATACGTAAGATGTTAAGAGCTGAAGTGAATGAGTGTGAATCACTCAGTTGACATGAACAAGAGGTCCTGGGCTCCTATCTGTGAGGGAAGATGGCAAATGAAAAGGGAAAGAATGTGTGAAAGAATGGTAGATTCTGAAGGTAAACGTGATGCTCTTCAAAATTGTCCTGTAGGCATGGCCGTAGAATTGTTACAGAATTGGGTTATCCAAAGAACATACTGATAGGAAAGTTTTTAACAAAGCCAAGTTTTGTGTATCAAATCCTATTTAATACTGACTTGTTTATATAAGGAGATAAAATTTTTAAAAATACAGTATGTGTATTTGTTAGATTTGGAGTAAGGAGTTTTACACCTAGGAGAAATGGAAAGTTGAGCACCTTGACTTTTTGGAAAGATTAACATGCCTGCCTCTTGAAGTTTCTGTCTCAGTAGACTTCAGGTGGGGTTATGTAATAAGTTTTAAAAGCAAACATACAGAGGCACCTGGGTGGTGCAATTGGTTAAGTGTCTGCCTTTGGCTCAGGTCATGATCCCAGGGCTCTGGGATCGAGTCCCACATCGGGCTCCTTGCTTAGCGGAGAGCCTGCTGCTCCCCCTGCTTATGCTCACTCTCTCTCTCTGTCTCTCTCTGCCCAATAAATAAATAAAAATCTTTTTTTAAAAAAAAGGCAAACATACAGCTATACAGCAGACCAAAACCAAATGAAACTTTAGCAGGGACATCTGACTGCCAGCAACTTTTAAGCAACACTGGTTTATAAAATACCTTGATACACTTTTAACTCATCAAATAGTCAATAAAAAGGCCATGCGAATAATTTAGGATAGTTATTTTTTGAGCCCATTTTACAGATGAGGACACTGAGGCTCAGGGACATTATATAGCTTACTGTCCAAAGTTGAAGAAAGGGGGATTTGAGCTTAAGTCTTCTATTTTTAAGTTTCATATCCATTCTTCAGTATCATGCTACAGAGACTATTTTTAAAAGTATGTTCTTTTGAGATGTGAAGAATTTCTTTCTCATGTATAAAAATCAGAGTATAGATGTTTTTTTCAGTTGGCATTTCCTTCTGTCTGCTTTATATAGGAATTCTACCTGGATGTTTAAATTTGGTGTCTCAAATTTAGCACATCCAAAAGCGAACTCACAATGAATCCGCTCCCTGCCGGCTGCAAACCTCTTACCACAGTCTTCCACTTCTCAGGAAATGGCCCTTCCTCGCTTCCAGGTACTCAGTCCCCAATCATATAGTCACTTAAATTCCTGTCCTTCTCTCATACCCACATAAGCAGCCTGTAGCACATCTGGCCCTGAAAACACCTCACCGTCTCCCCTGCCACCATGCTACTCCATGTGTTGGAAACATGTCAAACACCTGCTCTCTCAGAGCCTGTGCAAGCACCACCCCAGCCCCCGAAATTGCAATGTACCTTGTTCCTTCATTTCCTCCAGAGGTAAACTCCGTGTCCCTTCGTCAGGGAAACTTGCTGTGAACTCCATCTCCTGCCCCACCTCCACCTTCATTATTTTTCTCCGTATCTCTTATTTCCTCCTGAGAAAGTATTTATTTGTTGATTTTTCCATCTCTAACCGCCAGAATGGAGGCCCCACCTTAGAGTAATAGCTCAGTTTCTTCATTCCCATGTCTTATACCTTCTGAGCACTTGACTCAACATTTGTTAAATAGATGTATACATGAGAGAAACGAGGCCCACAAATGTTAAAAGCAAAGTTTTTGAATTTGCACTCGATGTTTGTGAGTCGTGCCTCTTTACTCCAAACCCCATCCTTTGTGTGGCAGTTCTGGAATCCATGGAGTGCAAAGAAACAGACCCGGAGGTTAGGATTCCCTGGGATACTTTAGGGAGTGATTTGTATTTTCTGATGTCTAATAGTGGATGAGAAGAGCCAGTCTCCTCATTGTTTCCTCAACACATGACTTTATTCCCCACCTCCTTCTAGGATGCCTTTTAAAAATGTATTTAGCAATTTGCAACTTAACAATAGTTGGGCATCTTCGGAGCCTGAGTCCCTAATTAGTCACCATCAGGAAGACTGGCAAAGGAATGAAAGCAAGTAGCTGAAAACACAATTTGGACTCCTCGATTTTCACTTTTATCCAATTTCTTAATTTGGAAGGCTCAAATAGGAAAAAAAAAAAGTTGAAAGGCAACTGTATGCAGGACCTTCTCTCCTGAATCTTAAGCACAAAATATTCTCAGAAATTGTGCCTGACCTTTGGAACAAGACTGTCATCTGCTTTCGACTGACAACTCTCACTTTGCAACGAAGGTGAAAAGGCTCAATCTGTCACGGGCATTCTAGAAGCAAAGCGGCATGTGATGCAATTCCACCTGGCGACAGGAGACTGCCCCTCTGTTGGGTTGTGATTTGAAATAACTTGCAAGAGATGAAAATGTTACCCAATAACACGCTATGTTACATAAGACTTACAGATCAACAGAAGGGGTTTAGGTCTGTGAGCTTAAAGCTGAAGGCAGACAGCTCCCCCCTCCTGTGTGAGATGCCCCATCCTGCAGCATCCTGCAGCCCTAAAGTTTCCAGGAGTGGCAACAAATATGCAAGGCTCTCTTACAAAATCTCAAGCTTAAATCAGAATACAAGTGATAGAAATTGAGGACTTGCAGATAAGCTAGAGATGTAGTTAACGTAACATCCTCAATTAATAGATAACAAGACTTGGGTGAGGTGCCCAGTAAACAGCAGTGTCACTAGGGAAACCTACAAACAAGCAGATCGGAGTATTAGAAACCGCCTCACAGAGCTGGGTTTGCACACAGGCAAGGCACCATCCTTTTCCAGTCCCTCACATTTCAGGCTTTCTGAAGAGCTCATGCATTGCCCTTTGCATTATCACAAAGGAAGAGCCTGGCTTGCTTGGTGTATAGTTTATTTGGAAGTGGAGTCAGAGGTTTGGAAATAAATGCATTGTTGAGAATGGGAAGGCAGATCCCCTGGCCAGATGAAGAGCAGCGTAAGGGTATTTGATTCTCTGGGAAAGGGAGGGTGGGGAATTAGAGCTCTAGAATCCACTGCAGAAAGACTAGGAAATGAAATGTCAGCTTTCACTCACTAGTTCTGTAAAAATTCATTTTGCTTGGTCTAAGTTTGCTCCTCTGTAAGATGCTCTTTTTTCTGGCCATACTGGTTAGGGTGACGACTATCACATGCACAGTGAGAAGCAGTAGCTGTTGAGATCCTCCCTCCAATGCTTCTGGTCCCAGCCTTCCTGGCTCATCTCCCATCCCAGCCCCACATGATCTTCTGCTTGTGAGAGCTCCTGGGAAACATCACCCAGATGCACACATATGCTCTATTCTCAACACCGGCCATTTGCTCCCACTCGCTAGACAGGTGCTCTTCCTGTGGTGACATTCTGGAAGCATCACAGTCTCCAGGGAGTCTTCCCTAAAAGTCACATTGAGCTTCCTCCTGCCCTGGCCTCAGCTCTGCTGGCAGTGCTCAGACGGCAAACAAATATCTCCTGTTGGAAGCTGTTCCATTGGCCCAGGCCACCATTACTGCCAGTGCAAGCGGTGTGGTACTCTCCAGAGCCTGGAGGTCACACTGTAATCCTGTCTTCCACGGACATGTGGAAAATTCCTCGCCTCTTAATTTTGTGTCAAATTGGATGAATCCTAGAGATTCTCCCTCTCCTGTAGCCAAATTCAGATAATCCTTTTCCAAGGCCTTCTGGTTTTCACTCTGCCAGTTAGCTGTGGCCATAATTTGTATGTGCCGTTGCCCAGGACAGCCCCCAAAGGGGCTGTGGTGGAAATGAAGACGAATGAGTTCTTGTGGTACTAACAATCTTCCTGCAATGCCCCCGGTTTCTGATGCACTACCTTTGGATTTATTTTTATTTATTTATTTATGTTATATTATATTATATTATATTATATTATATTAGTCACCATACAGTACATCCTTAGTTTTTGATGTAGTGTTCCATGATTCATTGTTTGCGTATACACCCAGTGCTCCATGCAATATGTGCCCTCCTTAATACCCATCACAGGGCTGACCCATCTCCCCATCCCCCTCCCCTCTGAAGCCCTCAGTTTGTTTCATGGAGTCCATAGTCTCTCATGATTCCTCTCCCTCTCTGATTTCCCCCCCTTCAATTTTCCCTTCCTTCTCCTAATGTCCTCCATGCTATTCCTTATGTTCCACATGTAAGTGAAACCATATGATAACTGTCTTTCTCTGCTTGACTTATTTCTCTTAGCTTAATCTCCTCTAGTTCCATCCATGTTGGATGGCTGAGTAATATTCCATTACTCTGATGGCTGAGTAATATTCCATTGTGTATATGGACCACATCTTCTTTATCCATCCGTCTGTTGAAGGGCATCTCAGCTCCTTCCACAGTTTGGCTATTGTGGGCATTGCTGCTATGAACACGGGAGTGCACATGCCCCTTCTTTTCACTACATCTCTATCTTTGTGGTAGATCTTAAGAATAGAGCTACCCTACCACCTTTGGATTTAATTTATAAGTCCGATTTTTTTTCTCTCTTTGGATTCTATGGCATCATGTAAAAAGAACACTAGCAGGACCCTTTTAAGACCTCTACATGTTTTCCAACCATCCCTGAATCCCAGGGTAAGCAGATGCCAGCTTTGTGCTGGGTAGACGCCTGTTGCCTATAAGTGGAGACAGTGGGTCAGATGACCTCTAGTATTCTCCCAGCACTAAAGTGCTGGCTTGAGTTAAGTATTTGACAAAATTATCATGGTGACATCATGAGTCGACAAATTCTTATCTCTGAGAAGCTAAACCAGGGCTCTGAGATTTTGAAATTGCTCAGTTACCTAGATCTAAAAAGTCTGGTCTTAAAAAGATCCAGGAATGTTTCAGAAGTAGCAAATGATACTTGTGGATGGCAGGGTACTTTGGAGGCAAGTGGTATACTGGACAAGCAATGGGAATTTCTTTCAAATCAAAGAAAGTGTTAGGCATACCAATGCTTGTAGAATTGTAAGTGATGGGATCAAGAGATCAATAAAACATGGTTCTTGCCCTCAAGGCCTCCACAAAAAGAAAGTAGACATATGTACAAGACTTAAAGTACAGGAAGAATGTGTTCCATGTTGTGATAATGATATAAAGGAAGGCGGGATTGTAGGAAATGGACAGAGTAATTATAACACAAAAACTACTGGCATTGCAGAAGTAACTTTAAGCTAAAACTTTCAAGTTTGATATCAATAAGCATTTATACAAGGGAAAATAAGGGTAAAACAAAAGAAAATGCATGGCTTGTCAAAAATTATCAAGAAATCCGTTGTGCTCGGGGGTTAAGTGTTTGGGAGAGAGAGTTAAAATGTATGTTTTGGCTAGAGTTTGGAAGGCTCTGAATGATGTACTAAGGCGTTTGAATATTATTCTGTATATACGGAATAAATTGACAGTTGTTTGCTATTGTTTCCCTACAGTTTTGTGTTTGGTCTTTAACCAAAGAATGAAGGAAACAGATGTAGAGTTTCACATACCAGGTGGTTTGATGTATTTATTTTTTCTTTCTTCCCAATAAAATGTAATCTCAATAAATGACTGAAAAATTCTTTCTCTTTAAATATGTATTTCTAATTCTAGGCAAATGGACACAAAAGTTGAAACTGAAAGTTAAATTTCATGTCCTATATTTTCCCCAGGGTTGCTTATAAATTTGGAGTGGTGTAGTGTGGTGTATATCTTGATGAGTGGTTGCTATGAAATCATAGAATTCCCCTCCTGCCATCTTCTGCCTGCCAAGTGGACGTCTCAGTTCTTGGTTTTCTTTCTGTATGAAGTGTATTTTTCTTGGGACTGTATCGTATGTTAATCACATGGGCCTGGTTTCACCTCTCTCGGAGTTCCAAAGAAAGTCACTTCTGTCTTGTAGTTTCTTACCATATCAAGTGTGATAATAATATAAATGTATAGAACTTCCAGATATAAAATTGTAATTATCATCATGATTACATACACCAACAATAAGAAGAATTAATTTCAGGAACTGTCCTGCCTCTTCCCTTTTTCCTCAAACTCCAGAATTTTAGGCTACTTCTTCATATGGAACCACCTGACACCTTACCTCCCAGGGCTGGAACTTCCCTCCCCTTTACGAAAACAGACTTTGTCCATTTCTTATTACGATCAGGTTCTGTTTTTGGTGTGGAAGAAATGGGTATTTATGAGCTGATCAGGTAAGCCAACCTATTCAATTGTTTTGGCTGGCTTGTGCTACCATGCTATGGTATGAAAGAATTGATCAAGTGAAAACCAACCTGTTTCCTGAAGGCTTCTGGGAGATAACTCTACTTTCTGGCAGTGATGGTAGCTGGTGTCATGGCTCCTTTTGGCTGGAAGGGACCCATGTAGATCATTGCCTCCTCACACTCCACCTGCGGTCTTGGGAGTAGGGTTCCCAGGGCGTGGTAGAAGATAGCCGGTAACTCTTCCCAGCTTCTGATCTCCCACTCTTTTGCCAACATAAAAAGATTACACTTCTCCCACATACTTGAAGATGGGTGAGGCCATAGGATTTATTTGGGCCAATTAAATGTGTACAAAAATTGTGTTGTTGTTTGACATGGAATTTTGAAGAGGCTGAAATACTCTGCCGGATTCCTTTTCCCTCTGCCCTGGTTGGTATTTAGTAATATTTCAGTTGGAGCTGTTGCTCTGTGCTCCTGGCTTCTGGGATGCAGAGTTGAGCTCAGGGCTTCTCTGCTGTAGTTAAAGCCACTGAGATTTGGGAGTTGTGTGTTAACTGCGATTATTCCCCAAGTTTCAGAACTGCTCATCTAAGAAGGAACATGACTTCCCCAGGGTCAAACGAGTTTGAAGCAAAGTATTCTAGAATCCTACGATCAGTTTTGTGATGTTCTCACTCTGCTTTTCTTCCAGACTTAATTTCTAACCTTTCCCTGGCTACGCTGCTCAACTAGCCTGTCCTTTTGGAACCATCCCATGGTGAGCCTTTGTCAAAGCCGATGCTGTGGTAGAAGGACCTTCCTTTAACACTACAAAATTTGCTGCCTTCAAGCCTAATTTTAACATGCCATAGATGTGTTTGAAGAGTGTCTCATTCCAACACGAGTGGAGGACCCAAATACTATTTTTAAACTATGAATTTAGGACAATTTATTTGTGCGAGATGAAAGGAAAAGCTGGCAGGCCTGGAGTCGTATGGTAAAAGTACAACTGCCGAGAGAGCTCAGGTAGCCCCCTGCCAAGCCCATTTATTTTCAGATCAGATAGCATGCTATTCCAATTATGCATATTTTGTTGAAATTTATTCCAGAGAATAGAAAGATATGCATAATTCTCTTTGAATACTAAGGAATCCAGAAAAGAATGAATCAGTCGATCATTTCATCGTAGCAGGGGGAGAAATTTATGTTGCATTTATTGAAATGTTTGTGCACGTATTTCTGGTTATGTTTGTTGAGAAGATGCTGTTTCTTGGTATTTTAGAGCAAACTTTCCTTATTATTAGTCCTTAGTGTCACACTTTATCATCAGCATCACAGCTTTCCAAAACTTACTACTATTATATAGTGTTGTCTTTTGAGGGGGTTAAACTTGCTGTGTTGGCAGTCCCCTTATTACACGTAAGCATGTTATAAAGTCATAAAGTTATAAAGTTATGAAACTCTTATTTTCCTTACTCCCAGTCCTCACTGACTTCAGATAAGCACCCCTGATGTTGTAGCTAGGACTCTGGCTGACCAAGAGGCAGCTTGGCATCGCTGAAAGTGGTATAGACTAGCCAATAGACTGATCATGGTTTGACCCTTATCTTTCTCAATTTTTGGCTCTGTGACTTTGAGCAACTTATTCTGAGAGCTGTTTTTTTCAGCTGTAAAATGGTGTAATGAATACCTACCCTGCAGGCCTTCATGAGAAAATACATGTAAAATGCTTGACAAATTATAGATGACTAATGATTGGAAGCAATTAAAATTTCAGCTCCAGGGCTGAGTGGCTCAGTTGGTTAAGTGTCTGCCTTTGGCTCAGGTCATGATCCCAGGGTCCTGGGATCAAGTCCTACTCAGCAGGAAACCTGCTTCTCCCTCTGCCTGCCATTCCCCCCTACTTGTGCTCTCATTCTCTGTGTGTGTGTGTGTGTGTGTGTGTGTGTGTGTCAAATAAATAAATAAATAAATAAATAAGTAAAATCTCTTTTTTTTCTAAATATTTATTTATTTATTTATTTGACACAGAGAGGCAGCGAGAGAGGGAACACAAGCAGGGGGAGCGGGAGAGGGAGAAGCAGGCTTCCCTCTGAGCAGGGAGCCCAATACGGGGTTCAATCCCAAAATGCTGGGATCATGACCTGAGCTGAAGGCAGACGCTTAATGACTGAGCCACCCAGGCGCCCCATAAATAAAATCTTTAAAAAAAAATCTGCTCCAAATTTGAATCTGTCCTCTCCTCTACTGCAATCAGCAGGCCCAGCTGGTCAGAATACTGGCTGCCTTGCAGAACATTCACACCTGTCAGCTACCCTTTCATTTTCCTCCTACAGCAAGGCTGCATGACACCAAGATCAAGAACAGATAACACCTGGCTGGAGTCGTGCTTGCCTGGCATGGTGATGCTGTTATATACACCTGCGCGTGTGAATCACCTGGGCTCAGCCATACTCAAGTCTCTCTGTCTTCTTTTCTTTTCCTAGTTTTTTCCTCTTCATATTTTGGACACAGACTCCTTCCAAACTTTATAAATGACATTTTTACTATCCTTGCATTATGTTACATTTCTCTTGACTCAACATCAGCACACTTACTCACATGTCGTATTTATCATTTCTTCTGCTTGGCCCTTCTCAGATACCAACATAGAATCTCCGGAGTCAAATTTATTTTTTCTGGTCTCAGCAGCAACCTTAAGCTCTTACCTGGTATTTACCTACTGCAGTCAAGTTAGCCTCACATGCTTTTTGTTTGTTTGTTTACTAAGAAGTCCTTGTACACTGTACCTCAGCCATAGAACCATGTCTAGTCCATCCTGTATTTGCTTGCTTAGTGCTATCAGTAGCAGTGCTGATACTGAGAAATACAAAATGTGGGCTAAAAGTCACAGGCACTCGACTGTCAATTATAAGCACATAAGTATGTAAGCGCAAGAAATGGACCCAGTGAATTAAATCATGACCTCATTTCCTTTTACCTTATGTATTTAGAGACCAATGCTACCACCATTCTCACTCCTCGTATGTTTTCATCATTCAACATAACTTAAGTTGTATTTCCATCTGGAAACTGACCTAAATGGCATGTAGGCTCTGCAAGCTGAGCACATCTGCCCACTTTTCCATCCAGGGATGGATGAGAAGCCCAGGGAATATATTCACAGAGAGGCTGAGTTGTATCTCACTCGGCAGCCTTAGGATTGCAGATCATTTGAATAAGCAATTTTTCCAAGGTTGAGATCCTGACCCTAGAGGGCTTATCAATATCCATAGTGTCAAAAAAGACACTACAGTTGTGGAATGCCTAGCATACAGACATTGGATCTAGTTTCTATTGAGACCTCAGTGAAAATTCTCTGGCTTTGTGTTAAACTTTCATTCATTGATTGCTTTTCTTTTAGTCAAATCCAACCACTGAATTTGTATGATTTAAAGCCATTAGATTCATTTTCATGTAAGCAGAGATTATGTTTAATGGGACATCAAACATTTGCCGGTAAATTTAAAATTGAAGAAGTCTAATTCTTGGATATTTGAGAAACATCCAGATGACTGGTGCATTTGCTATTTTTTTCCCATCCCCCAGAGTAATGGGAGGCTCCCTATGGAGCTCCAGCAATTATGAGTATCCCAGTGACAGTGTGTGGTGTGTGTGTGTGTGTGTGTGTGTGTGCACGTGCATACATGCATGGTGGGGCAATGAAGAAATATTTTTTAGGTATATGGGTCTGATTTTACTGGTTTATAGGAGAAGTGGAGAGATAGGTTATAGCCATCCCATCGTACATGTATCCCCTATTTACCATGATCTGATGTGCATGTTTCATAGCGGTTTATTAGGAACTCAAGTCTTGAATGAGAAGACTGATTTCTAAGCTTAGCTTTGGAATTTCCTAATTGCAAGACTTTCAACAAAACACTTACCTTCTCTGAGTTTCAGTTTTCTTGTCTGTAAAATAGGGTAATAATATTTCTACCTTTCTAGTCTGTTTAGAAATTCATGGCAGAATATGTTAAAATGCATTTTCAAGTCATTGTTGGGATTAAGGAAAATTCTTCTGTAAAATTAGCAATTATCCTCACAATTTCCTTTTGTAGATAAATGGATCCACAGGCCATGACATTTGCTCATGCATAATATATTCTATTTGATTCAGTTCAATTCACATCCATTTGCTGAGCAATAACTAAATGTTTGGTCCTGGGCTATTTGTGATGTATGGTTCCTACCTGAACCAGAGGGGAAGCTAAGACATATAGAATTAGCTAGAGTATAGTATACAAAGCTAACATCTCAGAGCAATGCAATAAATAAATGTAGGCACATTGAAGAGTGAGCCATTATTTCCATCTGGATTATCCAAAGAACGGAACAGATGAAACCAAAGTCAGTGTTAAGTCACTGGAGGAATTGTGAAGACTGGGATATAGGAGACACACTCTAAGCGAAGGCTTCAAACCAAATACCTTCTACTAAAAGCAAAATCAGGTTGGGCTAAAGTCCAGGATATATCTGAGGAGAAGCGAGAGATACTCTGGAAAAGGTAGATTACAGCTAGTTCACTGAAGGGCGTGACTGCAAAACTAGAACCGTGGACATTGTTCGGCAGAAAATATTTAAGGGTTGACAGAGTCTAAGCAGTGCTAAGATAAGCATATTAGCAGGCGTCTATAGGAAAGATAGATAAACCACTAGGCTGCGGACAATGCGGTAGTGTTTTCTCTTCCGGTTGTTATAGTTAGTAGTCAGTGTCGTGTTATACAGTGTGAGGAAAAAGCTGCAGGTGGAGAGCTGAGCTTTGTGTCCGTAATAATAAATTCCTTGTCATATTATTACTTCATGATACCTATCTCGTCCTTTGACATAAGATTTTGGTCTTATTTGTGTTTGTGTCCTGCCCACTAGTCTCTACCACTATCCCTCTTCCTTTCTAAATTCAGCTCATTCCTTTGATGTCAGATCAAGACCCGCCATTTCTGCAAAGCCACTATTCGCTCTTCTAGCCTCTTGTTATTCTCTGCTTCTTTGCATCCATTCTTAATTTACAATCGAAGGCACATAAATAAATATCTAGTTTTGTTTATATGTTGCATTAGGTTAACTTACTTATTGTGTATTCATCTTGAATCTCTGATTTATATCTCACACCTTTGTATGTGCCGTTCTATAATTTACACTTACAGTTTTGAGTGTGTCGTAGATACTTGGGGAATTTATGCAAAGAAATTACTTGATGGAGTTATGGCAATCCCATTACTGTAATATCACCTATTCTTCTCCAGCACTTTGAAATCGACCAATCTGCACCAACAGAAATTTCAGTCTGAATAGAGACAAAGTGCTGCTCAACCTTCAAGTCTCTGATTTTGTAGGAGAAACAAAAGAGGGACCAGAAAATAAGGACAGAGCAGGGAAAACACTTCAATCTCTGGTGATACTTGAGATCAGATCTTCAGATGCTGGAGAAAACTGGATGTATGGATGTGTGTTTAATCACACTCCTACTTTTTGGGTATATGAGCATATGAATATTTCTTCTCGGGGCAGAGAAGAGAAAAAAGTTATTCCTTTACAAATTTCACCTTATATGAAAGGCGAAATGTACTAGTTGCTACACTTACGTTCACAATTTCAAAGCTCTAAACAGAAATTCATCGGAGTTTATAATCGCTCGTGCCTGCTTCATGGCTTGGAGAATTAAGCTGATTTTAAAGGACATCTCACATCTTATAAACTACAGGAAAAGGTAAAATGGAAAACTTGCAGACAAAGTCAATTAGGTCTAAATTATCCAGATAATTAGTATAAAAACACACAGTATAAAAAGTATTGATGAGGAAATAGAAGCTTGAAGAGATTATGTGACTGGTCTGTGGTCATTTTTTGAAATATGAAAAAAATAAAAACAAAATTATCAAATACGTTTAAATTCATGACATGACAGCTTTTTTCCACCTCATTTTGTACTTATTTTATATGGCATCATCACTCCAAGATTTAAGACGTTTAAAAGAATTCTGAGGGCGCCTGGGTGGCTCAGTGGGTTACGCGTCTGCCTTGGGTTCACGTCATCATCGCAGGGTCCCAGGATCAAGCCCCACGTCAGGCTCCCTGCTCCAAGGAGTCTGCTTCTCCCTCTGCCCCTCGCCCTGCTCTCATGTTCTATCTCTCTCTCTCTCTCTCAAATAAATAAATAAAATCTGTAAAAAAATAAAAGAATTCTGAGCCTGTAAGTGGGTCTAAGAGGAAATTTTATGGAGCATATATGGATGAAGGAAGTAAAAAATCCAATTTTGTCATGATTTTCTCTATAAAAGCAAGAAAGTATATGGTTTCTACATCACAAAATTTGGGGTGATGACTGAATTCAATCATTTCTTGCATTGATGGTGGTGAGGTGGATACACAAACAAACCAGTGCATTAATAGGACTTTAATAGTAAAAGCAGCAGAATATTTTTCAAGTTCCTCTAATTTACTCTAAATTTATTTAAAATATATTAGTTTTCTGAGGATATAGAGAAATTTGAATATTTGAATTTAGTGATAATGTTCAAACTCCAGATGTATTCAAAACACAAAATTGGACCAGGTCAACATGCAACTATTTAGATCAGTCTTTTTCTCCAAAGTAGTGAATATGTTTTCTTAAGAAACTGACAGTGAAAGTTAAAAAGACCAAAGAGTAGAAGTAATTAAGTTGGAATTTAAAAAGCGTTTGAGGGGCCCCTGGCTGGCTCAGTCAGTAAAGCATGTGACTCTTGATCTCAGGATTATGAGTTTGATCCCCATCTTGGGTGTAGAGATTACTTAAAAATAAAATCTAAAAAAAAAAAAAAAAGTGTTTGATACAGTATGATATAAAAGAATAACATGTAAGGTAAATAGCTATCCTAATGGAATTAGCAAAAGTTCTCTTGCTAAGGTCATTTATAATTGAGTTGATCAAAGCATTAGAAAATATTTTCTGATAACAACCATCAAAGAGATGGAGTAGACGTTCTAGTAGAGTTTACTTTTCCCTACTTAGGACTCCCAGTGGCTAAAAATCAAGTAAGAAGTTGACATGTAGAATATTCAAGAGAATAATTTACAGCCCATTCATATGCGACAGTGTGAGAGTAAGAGAACAATAGTGTTGAACTCTGTCTCATGAGGCAGGTAATGAGGCCATATTACTTGCTTTAAACTTAAGAAGACCAGAGTTATTCAGTAAATCTAATTCAGTAACTAAAAGTAAGTAAGTAAAGAAAAAATAAATCTCTTCCTCCAGGTTTGTCTCAATTAAATATATAGAACCAGATCAAGCTCGCAACAGTTTATAATCTGCTTCATAATAAGAACTGTTTTCTTTCTTTTTTTTTTTTTAAGATTTTATTTATTTATTCGACAGAGATAGAGACAGCCAGCGAGAGAGGGAACACAAGCAGGGGGAGTGGGAGAGGAAGAAGCAGGCTCATAGCAGAGGAGCCTGATGTGGGGCTCGATCCCATAACGCCGGGATCACGCCCTGAGCCGATGGCAGACGCATAACCGCTGTGCCACCCAGGCGCCCCCAAGAACTGTTTTCTTATTAGTCTTTGCATTTCCAGTCTCTAGCACAGTGTTGGGCATGGAGTAGCCATTAATGAATTAATGTTCATTCATCAATGAACTGATACTTGGTATACTATACTATAGAAACTATGGGGGTATAAAATAATAGATATGAAGCCATGAGCAGGCCAAAAAAATGTACATAAATATGACAGTAATGCTATTTACACTACAAAAAGGACTAAAAGCATTCCTTAAAATGAGCTTCAAAGGGGAAAAATTAACATCTGGCCAGGGAATTTGGAAAGTCTTCATGGAGGGCTGTGTGTGTGATGGACAGGACATTAATAGCTTGGGATAGGAAGCTGTCTATAAAAAGAGACAAATGAGAACAGCAAAGAAGTAAATAGGATGTGTATGGACAATACTAAGTGGTTGAATTTCATTAGCTTATAGAGATGTTTAGAGAGAGGAGACAGAGTGACAGAAGAAACTTCAGAGTACAGTATTCTCGTGGCTTTTCTCCCTTCGGCCTCATTGCTTTCAAAGATCACCTTTCAGATAAATTAATTGATTTCAGGAGAACTTAAACAAAATCATGTAGAAACACAACCATAAAATAAACATCTACATTTTTATCATATCAATTGTCAACATTTTGTTACATTTCATCCATACGTATTTATATTTGTATATATATGATATAAAACACTGTCTCTTGTAATTCCATTTTTATTCCCAGATATAACCTAGATAGATAATTTCAGGGATAGTCTCCCAATCTGGTTTTAATTTTTACAATCATATATATAAGAATATGAATAGTATATTGGATTTTCTCCTTGTACATTATATAAAATATATATGCAATATTATGACACTACGTATAATTCCTCATTTTGCTTTTTTTCATCCAACATTGAGTTTTTTAAATTGCACCATATTTGTATGGTTTTCCATTGTGTGAATATAGCATCGTTTGTGTATCTGCTCCCTGCCTATAGGTCATTCAATTTGTTTTCTTTTTTTCCTAAACTTTGTGTTATTTCAAACAATGCTGCAATCAATTATCTTTTGTAAACGTCTTCTGTCCTCAATTTAAAGGTTCCTCTAAAACAATGGTTCTTAAACTCCAACATGAATCAGAATCACCTAGAGGTAGCTACCCTATGATCCAGCCATTGCACTACTGGGTGTTTACCCCAAAGATACAGACGTAGTGAAGAGAAGGGCCATATGCACCCCAATGTTCATAGCAGCAATGTCCACAATAGCTAAATCGTGGAAGGAGCCGAGATGCCCTGCAACAGATGACTGGATTAAGAAGTTGTGGTCCATATATACAATGGAATATTACTCAGCAATCAGAAAGAATGAGTTCTCAACATTTGCTACAACATGGACAGCACTGGAGGAGATAATGCTTAGTGAAATAAGTCAAGCAGAGAAAGACAACTATCATATGATTTCTCTCATCTATGGAACATAAGAACTAGAATGATCAGTAGGGGAAGAAAGGGATAAAGAAAGGGGGGGTAATCAGAAGGGGGAATGAAACATGAGAGACTATGGACTATGAGAAACAAACTGAGGGCTACAGAGGGGAGGGGGGTGGGGGAATGGGATAGACCGGTGATGGGTAGTAAGGAGGGCACATATTGCATGGTGCACTGGGTGTTATACACAACTAATGAATCATCGAGCCTTACATCGAAAACCGGGGATGTACTGTATGGTGACTAACATAATATAATAAAAAATCGTTATTAATAAAAAAAAAAAAAAAAAAAAAAAAAAGAATCACCTAGAGGACCTGATAACACAGATTTCTGACCCCACCCTTGGATTTAAGTAGAAAAAGAGCGGAACTCAGAATTTGCATTCTTACAAGACCCTGTCGATGTTATTCTGCTGACCTTGGGGACCAGACTTTGAGAATGACTTCTCTGGAGAATAAAACTAGAAGGAGAATTTCTGCGAGGTAGGGTAAATATATCTTCAGTATTACTAGATACCATCAAAGTGCTCCTAAAATTGGCTCTTCCCTTATACACAATAAGAATATTAAAAAATTATGGTTTTCCTCATCTTGGCCAATTATTGCTATTATTGATATTATTGTCAGTGCTTCGAGTGAAATTATAATATAACTGCTGCTTTTGTTTGTGTTTAGATGGTTCTAGTGAAGATACATAATTTGCCATATATTTTGGGCTCATCAGTGTACCTCTTTAGTGAGTCTCTTATTCACATCCTTCGTTTATTTTTCCCATTAAATTTTCCTTCAATAATTTGTGTAATTTTTTTCATTAATGTAGGTATCAAGAGTATTTTCTGTTATATATGTCACAAATAACTTTGACCAGTTTCTATCTTATTTTTTTTATTTTTCTTCATTATGTTCAGTTAGCCAGCATATAGTACATCATAAGTTTTTGTTGTACTGTTCAATGATTCATTAGTTGCATCTAACACACAGTGCTCATCCCATTATGTGCCCTCCTTAATACCCATCACCCGATCGCCCCACCCCCCCACCCCCCTCCTTTCTGTAACCCTCAGTTTGTTTCCTGTAGTCCAGAGTCTCTCATGGTTTGTCTCCCTCTCTGATTTCTTCCCATTCAGTTTTCCTTCCCTTCCCCTGTGGTCCTCTGCTCTATTTCACATTTAATCTTGTAGGTTACTTGGTAGGTGGAATGTTTTCCCCATTTTACAGGTGATGACACATATGTCCTTGTGTATGAGAGCCTGGTCACCGGGCTTAAGGGCGGGGTCCAAGCTGAGTCTAGTCTTTTCTGCCTTCTTAGTCTTCTCCCGTGCCTTTCTAGCATGTTTATTCTGCTCATCCGAGATCCCCGTTAGTACTCCTGGATTCTTTTGAATGTTCTCGAGTATGTGTCTACATTTTGGCATTTTCCGTCAGACAGTTTCTGTGAAGGTATTGCGGTATCAAAATGGTACAGTCTCAGCATAAGCAATAAAACACATGTGCATAAGCTGGCAATCTCAAGCCTGTATTACACCATTAAGTAGGCAGCAGCGACATTTAAACGGGGAAAATGTATAAATTGAAATGTATATAAAGTTTAATTGTTCTACGTTATGTTTGCTTAGCAGAGTGGTTTGTCAGACATCCCTTAATTAAATTAAGGGAATGCATTCTCCTATACAAAAGTAGTTTTAGGCAATTGTTCAGGGATAGGCTGCCTTAAAATTTCTTTTTGACGATTTTAGTTAAGGTAAAGACTCACTCTATGCTAATTACCTAATTATCTCACTTAATCCTCTCAAAATAATCCCGCATTTCTCATTAAAGTGTTTCATTAAATAAGTAATATAAATGTGGCTCAAAAATGTTAAACAACCTGACTAATGCACAGAGCTAATAAGAGTGTGAAGCTGGGATTAAATCTTGGTCTCTTCCATTTTTTTTTTAAAGCCTGTATTCTAGTAATACCAAAACTGCTTCCAAAAAGAGAACACTATTTTAGTTTTCAAAGAGAGAACTAGACTACGTGAATTGAGGACATGCAAGTTTCATTGTTCTTTTCCTTGGTTGCATCACATCCCGAGCACTGAATTAACTGAGGAGACGAAGCCTGTCCAGGAAAGAACTCAGCTGGTGAAGTTACGAACAAACTGTATCATGGAGTGAAGAAGGAACTAGAGGTATTCGGTTAAAAGAGAAGTATTCTCTTAAATTCATTCAAAATCTTTGGAAGTCGCAGTCTTGAAGGGAGGTTCATTTTATCTTGTGAAGTAATTAAAGAAAAGAATTAAGGACGTTAGTTCAACATATGAAAGGATTTTTCTCTTCTAGAAAAGCTCTAGACACATATTCTATCCACTGCTTTATTGCTCGATCAAGACAAGTATGGCAGGATGGGGTATTGTACTGACTTCTCACAGGATCAAATGTAAACCATCAGAGAAGTTTTCTCTTTGACCAAAGGTTGCTTAAAAAATTATTTTCAGCAAAAGATGGCTTTCATCGAGGAAGTTACCAACAAAACACATGCAAAGAATATCGATAGAGACTATCTACATTTCCATTTTTCTAGATACGCAAAGTGGACCCAGGGATGACTATGTTCTTACATGACTTGCTTTAATGCTTATTTCTATATTATCAGATATGCCCATTCTTAAAGAAGTCTATGCCAGGGACGCCTGGGTGGCTCAGCTGGTTAAGCATCTGCTCTCAGCTCAGGTCATGATCCCAGGGTCCTGGGACTGAGCCCCACATCTGGCTCCCTGCTCAGTGGGGAGCCTGCTTCTCCCTCTCCCTCTGCCCCCTGGCTCATGCTCTCTCTCACTCTATCTCAAATAAATAAATAAAATCTTAAAAAAAAAAAAAGAAGAAGAAGAAGAAGTCCATGCCAGTCCAAACGTCAGTGAAGGTTCATCACTTAGAAATCCCCTTTAAGAGCAAAATTCTTTTTTACTTTTTTTACAGATTTTATTTATTTATTTGACAGAGAGACAGCGAGAGAAGGAATACAAGCAGGGGGAGTGGGGGAGGGAGAAGCAGGCTTCCCGCAGAGCAGGGAGTCCAATACCCGCTGGATCCCAGGACCTTGGGATCATGACCTGAGCCGAAGGCAGACACTTAACAACTGAGCCACCCAGGTGCCCCTAAGAGCGAAATTTTTAACATGGAAAAAACAAGGTAATAATCTCAAGTACAGATTAGTGCAAATGACTTAAATAAGCAAAATATTAACTTTGGAGTAATAAACTGTCAATCTCAGATCTGCTCAGCCAAATGTGGATTCTGCCCTTACTTCCTGATTTCCTTTTTCTAAAAAATTCAAGTGTATGATTAACATACAGTGTTAGTTTCAGGGGTACAATAAAATGATTCAACAATTACATACATTTCTCAGTGTTCATCAGGATAAATGTACTCTTAATCCCCCTTATCTGTTTCACCCATCCCCTCACACACACCCCCCAATCATGAATTTGTTTTCTGTATTTAAGAGTCTGCTTTTTTGTCTCTTTTTTTTCTTTGTTTGTTTGTTTTGTATCTTAAATTCCACATGAGTGAAATCATGGTATTTGTCTTTCTCTAACTTACTTCACTTAGCATTATACCCTCTAGGTCCATCCATGTTGTTGCAGATGACAAGGCTTCATTCTTTTTTTTAAATTTATTTATTGTGTGTATATATGTGTGTGTGTATAGATATACCACATACTCCTTGCCTTCTTGACCACCACTTATTCTTATCATCTGTGCTTTCTACCTATACTTAATCTCTGATTCCCCTGGCCAACCTCTCAACCCCTTCTGTTTTTGTCTACTTCTGTCAACTGTAAGATTTCTCTTGTAAGTGGGGAGATTCAGATATGTGCATGAAATCTGATTACTAATGAACCAAAATATCCTCTTCTAAAATAGTTCTCAAATGATAGCATACATAAAAATCAGGCGGATGGAGAGAGAAGGTACAAATGCAGATTCTGTGGACCCATCCTTCTAAAACTGACTCAGTAGATACAGGATGGGGAACAGAAATTTGCATTTTATCAAGCATTCCAGGTGAACCTGATGCAGGTGCCCCCTGCCAGTCACCTTATCATTGAATCTGTATTGTAATAACATCACTTATGCTTATCTCTAGGGTTTTTATGAGGCCTTGAATGAGATAATATTTGGGCTGATGACTATATGTTTATTATGATTATAATTATGAGAAGTGCTACTTGCATGCTTTGTCCCATGCACATTGCTTATTCCCTTTTAATTAGTCTGGGTTTCCTCCCAGTAGCTGGATAATGTCAAGAATTGTAGAACTTTAGAGGTGCAAGTGATTGTGGAGAGTCTCTACACCAATTCTCTACATTTCATTCATTAATCCATCTGCTCATTTGTTTACCCAGTTACTGTTCTGAAGGCAAGTACAGCATTTACAGAAAAAAACATGGAGAAGAGTTACCAACTTCCAGGTGAAGCCAAAAGAGGATTTTTTAAGGCAAACCTTTGATCTGGGTCTTGAATGCAGAGTGAACTTTTGGCAAACAATTAAATGTGGTCTAAGCATAAGGAATGACTTCAACAAAAGGCATCTTAATAGAGAAATGTTATCCTGTCATGCTGTTCGGTGGGTTTGAAATTCGTCCAGAAAGCAACAGAGAATCATTGGAAGCTTCTGCTATTGCGCGTACACCCACACACGCGCGCGCGCGCACACACACTGGTGATAACTATGTTCATGTGAAGAACTGAGTAGACTGTGGAGGTGAGGAGATGAGTTAGGAGTTTATTATAGTAGTCTAGGTAAAGAGTACAGGAACCTAAATTAGATCTGTAGGAGTAAAACAGAAGGAATGTGACTCAGGAAACATGAAATTAAAATGAACATATTTGTCAACGATAGTCCTAACAGGGGAGAGAATCTGGAGCTTCCTGGGTTTCTGCTATACCTCCTGGTAAGAACTGAGCCAAAGTATGAGAAGATTGAATAAGTTGGGGAAACTAGTGAAAGCCAAGAAAAATAGGTGGCAGTTAAGCTCTTGAGAGAAGGCACCCTTTATCAAATGACTGTAGTGCTGGGTCTGTGGCTAAGCTGGATTAGATTCTGAGGTGCAAGCCCAGAGAAATTAATTTACCAAAGCAAAACTTGAAAGCAAAGAAGCATGGCCGTAATATGGATCTTTTGTCCCTAAGTTATACGCAATATTGTTTTTCTTCTTGTGCCTACTTTTTTCTATGCAAATTGGTCATAAAACATTAGATTTAAAATGGGACTCTTTCACATATCCCTGTAGCCAGGGTTTTAAAAAATAGTTGTTAAGGTGAAAAGAAATCGAAACAGAACAAAATGGAAAGGAACTCTTAGTTGTTAAGGACACCAAACTATTTTTTAATTCCTTCCTTGTTACTGCTCTTGTTTTTTAAATGTCAACTTGACTTGAATTATTTACGTTCTGGACTTGGCCTGATGGTGAGTATGTTCTTGTTTGTCTGGGGAAGAAAGACCATTGGTCTTAGAGATAAGATAACCATCTACAAGTCCATACAGATGTAAATACCAGGGGAAAATGCTGAATTACTTGTGATACAAAAGGGTATAATTAACTCTCTGGGTAATGTGAGGAAACTGCAAAAGGGTAAATTGAAGGAACTGTTGAGGAACTAGTCCCTAAGGGTGAGACATTGTAGAGGTCTGATGCAGAAACTTCCCAATGTGTCATGGGAACCCTGGCATTTTAATTACTTCATTCCTACCAGGCAGAGGCTGACAATATTTGTCAGAGAAAAATGATGCCCTGGAAAAGGAAGGGACAAAGAAAAAGTTAAATTCCAATCATGTTGCAATCCTTGGAATCATCACATTTTTTTTCTATTACTTTTGGAAAAGGGAGACAAGATCGAGGTGATTAGGGCCACACATATCATTACAGTAGAGGGTCCAACAAATGTCTAGAAAATTGAACTGAATAAAGCAGTGGGTCTATTGTCAAAACCATTGAAGGAACTTGGCAATTTGTGACTCTTCTCTATATCTCTGTATCTCTCTCTCTCTCTCTTTTTTTTTTTTTTTTTTTGGAGTTTTTACCCTGACCTGCGCCTCCATCATTTCTAACACACACACACACACACACACACACACACACACACACACACACACACCATACGCATTTCTTTCTCTGGGATAGTACTGAGAGTTATTGTAAGCATAATGAGGAAAAATAAATGGGAAAGCTGTTTGCAAACAATACATGGCACTATAGAGAAGCTTGCTAATAATTGAGGGCAATTAAGTATTTCACAATAAAACCACATGCCTATATGTTAGTAATTGCACTGTTTTTTACCCTTATCTAAATCCAATTAGATGAACTTGCCAGCAGTTGCCATTGCAATCTTGGTATCTATGGTAACCCCTGAGAAGGGGAAAAAAGGGCAGCCTTTGTGTCGTTCTGTCTTCATATTTAAGGAGTTCTTGGAATGTGTACATTTTAAGCTATAAGAACTACGGTGAGTCAGAGTGTTTCTGTTTAGCAGAGAACCATGTCTCTCAGGGATAAAGCATCATGTTGAAAGCAAGCTCTACTGGAATTAGTGGTACCAAAGAGAGAGGTGCTGCAATGCACCTTGCCCTTGGACATGGCCAGCCACAGCTGCAGATGCCATGATGCCCTGCTTTCTGACATACAGGGTGAATGAGACAAAGAGAAGGAGGGTGGGGTCAGACATCTCTCCAAACATTCAACAAACTCTGCCCCATGGAGTTTGAATAGCCTTCGTTTCTACAGCGCTCTGTTGGATGTTTTCCCTGTGTTAGAAAGGGTGGTAGAAAGGGCTTCCCTGTATGCAGCCATTTCTTGCCATTGTCTAGAATAAAGAAGAACATGTTTCTGATGTCCCTATCTGTTCGCTTTGATCACAGTTTCCATTCACACCAGAGTAGCAGAGTCTGTTACAAGGTGACAGCAAGACGGAACTTTGGAGATCTGATTTGGATCTTAATGTTCCTACTGAGTAAAGTGTGAACGGTAGTGTGTAAGATGTGCGTCCCAGGGAGGGAAGAGGACTGCCCCACGATTTACGGAACTAGTCCATGGTGAAGCTCTTCTGGATATTCTTCCCATTCCCCCTTCCCATTCCCCACTCCGACATCCCTATAATGAGAGAGGATATAAATATATGTCATGGAAGCCCTTGTGGGAGCAAAATAACATCCTCTTGCATAAATTGTTTTCCTCACAGTTCAGCAGGAACATGCTTGCATTCATATCTGATTAGAATTTCTGGTTCAATTGCATTTTAATTCTCTAACAATTATTTGAAATTCAATTTTATCCTGAACTGCATCATTTAATTTTCCACCTGCAAATTACTTTGAAGTCCCCAGAGATAATGCTAACTGAGCAGAGGGCATCATTACAGTGTCCCTATTACTTGATAGCTGCAGGTACTAATGAATAACTCCAAGCATGGCGGTATTTATTTTTATGTGAGGCCAGATGTCGGCAGTACTCCAATGGTCTGACTAATGTCAGAAGTTCCCCCTCAATGATGTAGGAGAGAGGCAAGCATATGTTCTTGTTTTCTGTCTAGATTGAAATATGCTTTAAAGGATCATTTCTTATGTACTTATAATTCTTCAATGCCTAGAATTAGTAGCTATCATTTATTGAATCATAATTCTGTTAGGGACTTTACAAACATCACTAATCCCCATACCAATGCTACATAGATAATATTAGCCATCTATCTTCCCCCTTTTTTTTATTACAGGTAAAGATACTAATGAACATAACAGTTAAATAATTTATTCAAAATCTCACAGCTAATGTGGGGCAGAGCAGAATAAAAACTATCGGAGTCTATAAGAGTCCGGGTCTTCCAATGTTTTCCCATTTTATCACACACAGAGTATCTCATCCCGCATAGTGCAATTCCAACATTTCTGCAATGTGTAGTGTACTTATGAGGGCTAAGGCTTAGGGGCACGAGGGACTCTAAAAGGAAATATGTCATGATCAATTCCAGAAAGAATTTTGCAATACGACTGCTACAGTGCATTCTTCAACATTTCCAATGCAGTCTTTTAATTCACGGTAATTTCTTTTTTTACTTTATGTTGTTATCTGTGTTTTTACATAAAATAATGCTGAGGCACAGAAAAAAAAAATAACTTGGGATCCATGACAGCCAGCCCTGAAAAAGAGACTTTAGGGATTATTAGGTACAGGTATACCATTTCACAGGTAATAAAGATGGAGAACATTTACTGATTGTCTACGCTGTGCTCACTACTGTGTTAAGTGTGACAAAAGTTTTATTACAACTAGTCCTCACCTGACCCGTGTGAGGTTGAGGATCCAGGAGGTCACAGAGGTTAAGCATCTTACCCAAGATTCCTAACTAGTTAGAAGCAGAGTAAGTACGAGGATTGCTCGTGAGGCTTGGATTCAAACCTCCCAAAACTTGCTTCAGTTTTTCCATGGATGCATAGGTACCACACCAGATGACGGTCACTTCACTGATGCTAGTGGCCCCACGGTTTAGAATGCTAAAGAAAAATCCAAAAAGCTCTCTTGTAACCTCAGCTACATACCCACAGCCTTTAGGTCACATGGAAAGCTTTTTTCTATAGACTAAGTAGCCAAAGAATAATCTCAAATAAGTCCAAATATTTTGGGTATCGAGGATGATTTGCTTGTGAAAGTAGGGGCTCCGCTGCCTTCCACATGGTTGCAGTGATGGAAATACACTTGACCGCAATCCACAGCACAGAAGTCGTACCGCCTCTGAAAGCTTTTCCCAGACCAAAACCAGTGAACCACATTTGAAAACATGATTTTGAAAATGACATTTCCCTGCTTAAAACCATTCTATGTTTCTCCATCTCATTACCATGCAGTCTGATCTCCTTCCTGTAATGTGAACATCTGCTACAGTTTCAGTGATTTTTTTCTCTTTGTGTGTGTGTGTGTGTGTGTGTGTGTGTGTGTGTGTGTGTCTTGCTGGGAATTTACCTCAGCCCACATGATTGGAGCAGGGCTGACTTTATGCCCAGTATTATTTGAGTCATGTGTGCTCAGTCCGCACGCACCTGCTTCATGGCCTCAATACATGGTTATGGACACGCGTGTGACCCAAGCTTGACCAATGAGAATCTTCACAGGGAAGAATGGAAGGAGGATCAATTTCTCCTCTGAGAATGCACAGGAGAAGAAAGAGGAGAATTGCTGATGGCTATCTTTCCCATGATGTATGAATGGAGAATGTGGTTGAGAAGAAAAGAAACAATAAAACTCACCTGAGAGAGAGACAGAGAGAGAGAGAGTCTCCTGACTGCTTGCTTTCATTCCTACCTCATGCTGTACTTTTAAGCCAGTTCCGCATTGGAATTTGCAGCGATTTAAGTTAATACATTCCCTTTTATCATTTTGCTTAGGGTAAGTTGGGTTTCTAACACTTGAATCTACAGGAGTTCCAGCTAACTCACATGGACTATAAACTCCTCCTTGATCTGCCTGCTTGTCAGTCTTCCTTGACGTCACTCTCCTATTTGCTTACTGCACTTGAACCATACTGACTTTTCCTTTCTGATGTGTCAGCAGCTGTCCCAACTTGACACATGCAGCCCCTCTGCCTGGAATTCCCTCTCCCTGATGCTTCACATGGTTGGCCCCTCTCAATATTTAGGTCTCAGCTCAAATTTTATCTACTCAGACGTTCCCTGACCTCTCTCTAAATAGCCCCTTCCCACATATTGTCAGTTACAGGCTTTCCGTCTGTTGCTTTGATACACTTTTCTAATTTTAGTTTCATACAGATTATTTGTGTATCTAAGTTTGCCGTGCTATCCCTAAAAGCCTGTGCACTATATGATAGTTAGAACCACATGTGATTTATTCACTACTTTGTCAGAACATAACACAGTCTCTGGTGCACGGTAGCCGTTCATTTTTGAATGGATGAATAAAAAAAATTATCCTCCAGAACAGGGTGAAACTACCTGGAGGAAATTAAGTTTGAAAAGACAGTTGTAGACTGAGACAGAAAATGTGAAAGTTTTCCTATAAGCAAATCAGATAGCAATCATAGGACTTAAAGGGAAAAAAAAAACCTTCACACATGATTATTTACTTTTAAGATTTATTTATTTGAAAGCGAGAAAGAGAGAGAGAGAGAAAGAGCAGGGGGAAAGGGCGGGGCGGGGCAGAGAAAAACTCAAGCAGACTCCCCACTGAGTACAGAGCTGGACTTGAGCTCAGACCTGAACCGAAACCAAGAGTCAGATGCTTAACCAACTGAGCCACCCAGGCTCCCGACACATGATTTCTTTTTTTAGAAAAGATGTTATTTATTTGAAAACATATTATTTCACTTAGGTTAGTCCTCTAACTTGACACTCATTACTTATTACTCTTTTTTTGAAGGTAGAATATATATTATAGGTTATCCTTTTCAACCAGCTCATTTTATAGATAATGAAATTCAAGTACTGAGAAACTAATAAACTTTTCCAAGATGACTCAGCTAGTTAGCGACAGAATCATGATAAAACTCAGTTTTTTTTACCCCATCATATTACGTTTTATTTCAAGTCCATCATAATCAATGTATCAATCAATGTGGATGCCATGTATGGATTCCTGCTGATTGGTTACTTAATGAACACTTCGC
This sequence comes from Ursus americanus, assembly GCF_024610735.1. NCBI lineage: Eukaryota > Metazoa > Chordata > Mammalia > Carnivora > Ursidae > Ursus > Ursus americanus. The sequence continues at coordinate 29,116,909 of NC_142145.1, forward strand.
ATTCAGCAAAGGACCCCTGTGATATTTGATCCCTCTGAATTAGCCTGAAAACTTCAGTTGCCTCCTCTACTCACCCACAATTAAAGACAATTAACTTTCAGATCTATGTTTTTCCTCATTTTACACCTCCCCCTAAAATTCTACTCCTCCTCTCTGTCTAATCAAATCTATATTGCTTTCAAGAACCACCTCTCCCAGGGCACCTCAGCCGGTGATGGCAGCCTACAGGGCTTTCTGCCTCAGAACTATCGCACGTGAGCATCTTTTCCAATCATTTTAGCAACGATGTGGGCCTTGTTCTTAAGTAGCTGCCTGTTCTTACAGATCTCCCCAAAGTAGGTGAATGATTTTTCCTTCTGTGAGTTTCCACAATGCTGAGCATATCCGCTCTTAACAACTATTTTTGGGGAACATCAACTGATTTATTGGCCTTGCAATAAACCTAGTCATGCCAACTAAGTTTAAGTAGTTTATAATAAAATCCAGGAAAAATCCCTAAGCCCATGTTAGAATATTTAGTCTTATCTCCCCAAAGAAATATTGATAAACAAAATCATCATATCAAATACATCTCAAATCGATTAAGTTTCTTTCTTGTGAGCACCTGATCAGAGACCATTGTAAGAGACAAAAACAATTCCCTAAAGAGTTCAGATGCATTACAATGCCAGTGTTGGGGGGCGTGATTGAAAAGACGTGACCTGCAATTGACCCCTAAGCTGAACCCAGGCACTCAGAGGCTCCTCACCCCTCCCCTGTCCTCAGACTATGGGTTCTGCTTGCCGTTCCTGCTCCCAGAGGCTGCTCCAAGGACATAGCCTTGCTGGTGGTGTGATATTGAGAACACCTGCACGGTATACACACCTGAACCCACTTAGACCTTCCTTAAAAGCTTTTAAGTTTTAGAGGATGGGTCCGTGGATCCATTTGTCTTGCTGCCACAGAAGACAGGCTTCTTAGGTAAGTTCCCTTTGCTGTCATTAGAATTGCCACCTGCCAACCTGGAGTGGCCTGCCTCTTTGGTCTCTCCCTGTTCTCTGCACATGGGGGCTGGTTTCAGGTAATGGCAGGAAATCTCCCAGAGGGTTGTGAACCTGCAGCCAGGAAAGGAGTTTATAGATAAAGGTCTAGTCAACTGTGATTATTTATGGCCGTAGACTTCTATGTTATACAGCCCTATCACTTTTCAAATCCAGTTGCTGTAGGAAAGATGTTAGAAGCCGAAGGCCAAGAAAGAATTTTTGAGATGTTTTTGGTGCAAAAAGGTGTTTTTATTAAAGCACGGGGACAGGACCCGTGGGCAGAAAGAGCTGCACTGGGGTCATGAGGAGTGGTCCATTATTTGCTTTCATGTTGGGAGGGGGTCAGGAATAGCATAAGTCTCTAAGGAATTTTGGAGGCAAGATTTCCAGGACCCCGAGGGGGCTAGCTATTTTGGGGGAATGTCATTTATTACCATGTAATAAAACCTTAGTCATAAGGCCCTTCAGATGGATATCAGTGGGCCATATGCTTGGGGGGTGATTGCCAACATGTATCTTGGGGGGGTTAGAGATAAAGGAAGTCTCCCAAGGAATTTTTATATGTCAAAGTAGACTCACAGGATCCTGGGAGAGTGGGTTTCAGGCTAGGATTGCCTGAACATCGAGGCAGTTGAGTTCCTAGAGGAATGTCACTCTGCCTGTTTCAAGGACTTGTCAATGGGCTGTAGGTAGTAAGGAAATTTAATAATTTTTCTTCTGCCTTTGTTTCCCACATCACAGTGACCTCTCTTCTGACATGAGACATAATTGACAATGTCCAATTTTGAGGGACACAGACAAAAAAAAAAAAAAACCCCACAAAAACAAAACCCACCATATTTGGAGATTAAGGAGGACCTGCTAACAGCCACAATACTAAAATAATCCTCCTTCAATTATTAAGAATGATTTTACTGGAGGATCTATTATTCAATAGTCACTGTTCAGAACAGGAGTTTTACTGGGGCAGAAGGGAAAAAAATTAACAATAAACAGACTGTAAGAAACACTGTGGTCTGTTTCATTAGTGTCATTTTGTGAGAAAGTCATGACACAGAGCAATCTTTGAGACATTTCCTCCCACGGCTTATAAAAGCATTTGCTTCTGATTGACTTCTCTTATTTTTATAGACACAATATTGAAGGATGAATTATTTATTGAATATAAAAGGCAAAAAGACTAATGAGCAGTTTCTGGGTAGTTTATTAAAAAAACAACTCCTACTCCTGCTGCAACAGGGAATTTGGGCTTTCCTGGGAAAGAAATGCCCATTAACATCTGTGTGAGCTTGGAATTCCACTCATTTCTGGAGTTTTGCATCAGAAAAGAAAGGGATTTCCTTATTGCCACGTGTCTATTTGAGCTTTTTTGATTTATGTCTTCCATAGCCAGAGTGGGTGACTTAGCTGAATGAAGATTTTAGGTTCCAAAAAGGGTCTAATTGCATTGAACAAGAGATGACCATTTAAACCATATTTGGTGACTTTTTCTGCTCAGGGCTCACTGGAAGAAAGGCTATCTACACTGCCCCTGCCACTCTGTGTTTCACTAGATTCCTGATCCTTCCTGCTACCATCCATCACCTGATATCCTCTGCTGATGCTGCTTTCACTTTTTTCAATTATTATAGAATTCTTAAAAAAAAATCTTACTACCATTGGTACTGCTTTCTACCCCCCTTCTCATAAATCATAGAACAACAGAATTGTATATTTGAAAGAAAAATCTTATGTATGCAGTCAGCTGATAATGTCTTCATTACTTCTCCTTGGAAAGAAAATAAGTCAAGGAGACAACATTTTTACAGGAAACCAGAGAATCTAAAAACAGACTTTTAGGATTGATGGAAGAGGCACTGCGCACATCCAAGAGAGAGATTTTAATAAAGGAGAAAGAAGGGAAGATGTCTGAAAGTCCTAAGAAAGAGAGTTTAGGGAATGAACGCTACCTTTGGAGGAATTATGCATTTTATTAGATAAGCAGCACAAATGAGCAGACATAGTAAATCGCTTTGATTTTGATTGGATGCACACATAGAATATTTTGAGATGGTGAAAAAGTTGTCTAAGGTTGTCTAACGGTTAGAGTGAAGGGATCAGAACATGCATGCGACCGTCTGCCCTCGCTGTTGAGTGGAACGGGCTCCCGGACACGGAAACCACTCTCCGCACGTGTTCTGCTCGTCTTGAACGCTGCTCTGAGGCAGAGCTGGAGATGCGCAAGCGCAGGGGTGGCGTAAGGAAGGGAGCGGGAACGTCTATGCAGTTTGTAGTACAGCTGCAGGTCTGGGCAATTCTAAACCGGTCCTCAGAAGTGAAAGCCTTCTTTCCTGTGTCCGCGCTCGCTCTGCTAGGGGAAGCTGTGCGGGAGAGACGGTGCCGAGGCAGAGCCGCCGTGTGTCCGCCAGAGATACTGGAATGAAGGTAAGAAAACATTCGCTCGAGAGCCGTGTGATCTTGCAAACGAGTTGAACTTGCCTAGCCCTGGGATCACATCTGTAGGTAATAGTAACTGTGATTTATTCACACCAGACTTAATTAACCTGAAGTCAGGTGCGGAGCAGTATCTAGTGCTGCTCTGGTGTGTGCCTGTTGTCTGTTGTGGGAATTGCCGCTTGCCACCTGGCCGCCGATCTCGTCATCGTTTGAGGGGGGCTTCTTTGTAGAAGCAGCACATGTGGATCCGTTCTTTTTCTTTCTTTCTTTCTTTTTTTCTCTCCGTATTCCCCATCTATCATGTTTCCCGTGAGGCCATGAACAATGGGAGCTACTGGTTTCTTCTCTTACAGATGTCCACGTACATGAAAAAGATGCTTACCCATCTGTACCTTTGAGGCCGTTACAAATCTTTTCTCAGATTGAACTGTTCCATTGCTAGATTTCACTAAATTCCCTGAGGGGTGTGTGTGTGTGTGTGTGTGTGTGTGTGTGTGTGTGTGTGTGTGTACATCTGTGGAAGCATGGTAGGATGAGGTGGTCTCCACCCTCTATCTGCAATCTATTTTAAAAAAACAGACCACACCTGGAATAATTTACCAAGGAGATCCCTGAAGAAAAACAGACCAGACGCAAGTGACTATTTAGAGTCAAAGCCCTGCTGGAGGTAAGTCACAGCCCGGCTGGTGAAAGGAATTGAGCACATGAACTGCAAAAAGTCAAACAAGAGGAAATGGAAAATATAGACTGTGGCTAAGGAAATACAGGATAGTGTGTTCCGATACCGAGTAGAATCTCGCTTTACTTTATGATCTGACCTGAAACAGCCCCAGAAAATTGAAAGGTCTTCATGGACTGGAAATTGGAGTTAAAGGAATTTGAAAGATGATGAATATTAAGGGGTGATGAAAGAGAAATTTCAATATATACCCACGCCATGACATCCACACCTCAGGGGGCCATAGAATAGAAAGCTTGCAACAGGCTGAGGGAAGGCCAGAGAACTTGTAGGCTGAAGGGAAGCGAAAACAGGAAAGACCTGAAAAAAGGGAGTCACAAACCCATGAAGGAGATCCTGGGGGAAAATGTACTGTGAATAGTCGCCAATATTCAGATGACCACGGAGAAAGCAGTTCTGCTAAGAAGGGATACATTCACATTTGTTTTGAGAGAAATGACTTTAATGGAATATTATAGCACATCATATACTTCTGAGTGGGGAAAATGGGTATGCTGAGGAAGAAAAGATCAGCCAAATCCCAGAGCAATTGGAGAAATAATTGTTACCCAAGTCAGCTGAAGAAATCTCCGTGAATACCGGATTAGTAAAAGGTCTCTGAGACAAGTCTCATAGGGAGCTCTCTAAGCACAAAACAAAAAAGTGCTGAATCTGTGCAGTGGACAGTCCCCAACCTAACCAGCTGAAAAACATTAATACAAGTCGGTTTGTGGTACCTCTATGTTTACATAAATGGCTTAGGGGCATTTTTGAAATGCCAACATAATAACAGTGTAATTGTGAGGATAATTGAGATCCTATAAAAATGAAAGTTTTTGAAGGTTATATACATTATTATTAATGTAAATATTATTGTGATATCGATGAATGGTATTTAAAAAATAGAAACCAATTACTGTATGCAGCCAAACTATTATTATAAAAATACATTGTTTACCGGGGCGCCTGGGTGGCGCAGTTGTTAAGCGTCTGCCTTTGGCTCAGGGCGTGATCCCGGCGTTCTGGGATCGAGTCCCACATCGGGCTCCTCCTCCGGGGGCCTGCTTCTTCCTCTCCCACTCCCCCTGCTGTGTTCCCTCTCTCACTGGCTGTCTCTCTGTCACATAAATAAATAAAATCTTAAAAAAATAAAAATAAAAATAAATTGTTTACCAAGGAAAATAGTGGAGAGAGGTGTCTACAGCAGACAAACATGCTCTGTTTTTACCAACCCATGTCATTGACTTCCTGAGCACATGGGAAAATTCCATGTCCCACTCCTCCTGGTATTTAGGCCAGGACGTATCACTCATTCTGGCCAAAGGATTGTGGAGAGCAGTGATATAAGTCACTTCTAGGTCTGTAGCCGTACAACTTCTCTTGGGTGCTTTAACTTCTTTCATGCACCTGGAGGCAAAGAATGGTGAATGGCAGTCCTCTCTCTGCCAGAGGAAGTTGGAATCCGTGAAACAGCACATGGAGGATAATGGCCTGGAGAACATGACCAGTAGCATCCATGTTGGATATTACAAGCTGGTGATATAAACCTTTGTTATGCTGGGTAACTCTGGGAATTTATCTGTTATCATTGAACACTACCCTACTTGGAATAACATATCGCTAATTCTATACACTTTCCAAGACTATTTTAGAATTATCTTTTATCCCAGGAGACACTTCCAATTTTCTTTTTTTTCTGACAATAGAAAATGCCTTTGGTGACACAAAGTGTAAAATGTCAACTCTACCCAAGAATTTTGTAATTAACTTTGTCTCTTTCTCTCACTCTGATACCAACCCCTTGGCATATTCGTATGGAAATGTGGAAACAAGCTCAAAGTGACACACCTCTAATAGGTTTTGAGTAGCACAGACTATATTGTAACTATTATCTATTTTTATTCTGAGCAAACATCTTCAATTAATGGAATCTAAGATGTGGTTAGATGTTTTTAGTAGCTGCTGCTACCTTTTTTCCATTTGACTCATACAATATTGTGAATTACAAATACATATTTGGTCTTCAACTCCTTTCCTGGCAAGGGCTCTTAAAACCTTTGGAAATACCTGTGACAATAGCCATAAAGGTGTCTTTTGTTAGGTTAGTAGGGTGACTTTTGAAAAGTACCTAAGGATGGGGGCTGGTTCCCAATGGAGCCAACCATGTGATTAGAGGGTTGGAATTTTCAGTCCTTCTCTCAGACCTTTTGGGAAGATAGAGGGGTTGGAGTTTGAATTTGATCACCAATGGCCCATGCCTGTGTCATGCCTGAGTAATGAAGCCTCCTTATAAACCCAAAAGGACAGTGTTTGGAAAGCTTCCAGGTTGATGATCATGGGGTGATTTGGGGAGAGTTAGGCTCTTTTGGAGTGGGCATGGGAGCTTCTTACCTTTCCCCCATACTTTGCCCTGTGCATCTCTTCCATCTGGCTGTTCTTGAGTTACAGCTTTTTCTAATAAATTGATAATCTGTTCGTGAAAATGTTTCTCTGAGTTCTGCTCTCTAGCAAATTAAACCCAAAATGGGGTTTTGGGAACCTTGCATCTATAGCCAGTTGGGCAGAAGCATAAGTGATGACCGGGACTTGCTGTCCCTTCTCTTCCCTTCCCTTCTCTTCCTTTCTCTTTTCTTTCTCTTTTCCTTCTCTTTTCTTTCTTCTTTCTTTTTTCTTTCTTTCTTCTCTTTTCTTTCTTCTCTTTTCAGATTTTATTTGACAGAGACACAGTACAAGCAAGGAAAACAGCAGAGGGAGAAGGAGAGGGAAACGTAGACTTCCCACTGAGCAGGGAGCCCTATGTGAGGCTAGATCCCAGAACCCTGGGATCATGACCTGAGCCAAAGGCAGATGCTTAACCAACCGAACCACCCAGGTGCCCCTGGACTTGCAATTTTCTTAAGTGTGTGTATGGGAGGCAGTCTTGTAGGACTGAGCCCTTAACCTGTGGCATCTGATGCTATCTCCTGGTAAACTGTGACAGAATTGAGTTAAATTAAAGGATAACAGATAGTGTCTGAGAATTGCTTCATGTAGGGGGGAAAAAGCCATACATTAGAAATGGGTGCAATATTGTAACTCGTGATAGGTTTGTAGTCCTATGATATTATTTATATTAATTGTAGATTTGTACAGATTTTCCATACTCATCTTCCAGTACGTATTTTTACTCATTTCTTTTGAAGTTAATATAGGTTGGTTTTTTAAAGACTTCATTTTTAGTGCAGTTTCAGGTTTGTAGGAAAATTGAGCAGAAAGTGCATATTTCTTAAGTAACCTCTTCAGCCCCACTTGTACAGCCTCTGCCACTAGCAACAACCCGCACCAGAGCGACACATTTGTTGTGATCAATGAACCTATATTGAACAGTATTATCATCCAAATCTGTAGTTTACAGTAGGGTTCAATCTTGGTGTTATACATTCTGTGGGTTTTGAGAAATGTATGATGAAGTGTATCCATTCTGATAGTACCGTATATAGTTGCTTCACTGACCTAAAAATCTTTTGTAGGCTATCATTCATCCCTACCTCTTCTCTATGTCCTATCACCCACTGATATTTTCACGGTCTTCATGGTTTCACCTTTTCCAGAATGTTATATAATTGGAATCCTATAGTATGTATTCTTTTTTGGATTGGCTTATTTCATTTAGTATTATGCATTTAAGTTTCCTCTATGTCTTTTCATAACTTGATATCTCATTTCTTTTTAGCACTGAATAATATTCCACTGTCTGGATGTACCACTGCTGATGTATCCATTCAGCTACTAAAAGATGTCTTGGTTTTTACACATTTTGGCAATTATCAATGGAGCTGCTATAAACATCACATGTAGGTTTTTGTGTGGATATAGTTTTTAACTCATTTGGGGAAATACCAAGGAGTATGATTGTTGTAGTATATGGTGAAAAGGTGTTTAATTTTGTTAAGAAACTGCTAAACGGTCTTCCAGAGTGGCTGTACCATTTTGCATTCCCATTAAGAATGGAAGAGGTCCCTTGCTTCATATATTTGCTAACAATTGATTTCCGTGTTTTGGATTTTGACCATTCTAATTGATGTGTAGGTTATCTCCTTGTTTTAATTTGCAATTCCTTAGTTACATGTGACATTGGGCATCTCTTCCAATATTCAGATCTTCTTTGGTAAGACTTCTGTTCAGATCTCTTACTTTTTAAAGGATTATTTTCTTATTCTTGAGTTTAAAGAATGCCTCATGCATGTTGGGTAACAGTCCTTTTATCAGATGTCTTATTCAAGTATTTTCTCTCAGTTTGTTGCTTGTCTTCTCATTCTCTTGATAATGTCTTTTGCAGAGTGGAAGTTTTTATTTCATGAATTTCAATTTATCAATTAACTTTTTAAGTGGATAATTCCTTTAATATTGTATCTAAAAGTCATTGTCAAGCCCAATGTCATCTAGTTTTTCTCCTATGTTTTTTTGCTAGGAATTTTATAGTACTGTGCTTTGCGTTTAGGTCTGTGACACACTTTGAGTTAATATTTTTCTGTGTCTACATTTTTTTTTAACATGTGGATGTCCAGTTGTTCCAGGACCATTTGTTGAAATAACTATCTTGTCTCCATTGTATTTTTTTTCTGCATTTGTCGAAGATCAGTTGACCTTATTTGTGTGTTCCTACTCAGGGCTCTCTACTCTGTAACATCAATCTGTTTTTCTATTCTTTTCGTTAGCCTAGGTTTTGAACATGACTGCTGATTTCTATTACAGATAAGAAAGGGCTTTAAATTTTATAAGAGGAGAGTAGGCTGATTTTTAAGACTTCCAAGACTTAGTATCTTTTGAAAGCCATCCCAGTTTTCCATCCTTGGTATCTTCATTCAAATAGTACGCACACACTAGCATACAGGACAAGTTAATCCAATTTATTTTACCCAGTCTTCTAGTGAATAAATATACAGTTAACTCTCTTTAAATATATATATATATATATATATGTATATATATATATATATATATGTATATATATATAAAATATGTCTTTAAATCTAGAACTGAATCATAAAGAGTATATTATGATTAATAAAAAATTAAGTATGAAGTGGAGATTGACCAAAATGCCAATTTGCCAATTTTCTTGAGTGTTTAGAGCATTTTTTTATTATCCAAATTGAAATACAACCATTTTAACCTTTCCTTTCAAATCTATTTTTAATTTAATCACTGAATGTGCTCAGAAATTGCTAATATTTTCTCCACATTCAACACACTTTCAATTGTTTGCAGCACTTGATTATTGCTATTTTGTAAAGTATTTACTTTAACATATAGGACTGGATCAATTTTAAATATACTTAAAATTGATTAGATTTTTTTCATTGAAATCGTATTTAAGAAAGACCTTTTATTTTACCTTCTTAATCTAGAGAGAAACAGAAAAAAGTTTCTTTATAAGGTGCTTTTTGACCTAGTTAGTTAATTCAGTAATTTGAATAATTTAGATAGTGTTTTCTTCATTGTGAGTCCAATACTAGGTATGAAGCCAGGTGCAAAATCACCTCTGATAATTATACTCTTGGATAAATGAGACTGAATTGCTGTGATTATGAGGAAATTCTTCTGCTATTCCCTTCTAAGGGCAATCGAGTAGCTGGAGAAGTGGATTCTTCAGCCTCTTAGATGTAATGCTTTTTGAATGCTTGGCTGAAATACTGAAAGATATTGCTAACAGAAATGATTTATAAACCTAATGTAACTTACACTTCAATATTTTAGACATAAATTTCAAGAAATTGCAATGTATTATTTTTGTTTATTTAAGCCAATTATATATCTTTGAATGGTTTATCATTATAAAATATATCAATGTTTCTTTATAAAATCTTCAGCACCTGATAAACATGGAAAACAAAAGCTACATTGCAAAGAAAATAACTTCTATATTCCAGACTCATGGAAGTTTAGAACTGGGAAGAAACTCAGAAATCAATCAGTATTACAATTTTCATTTTCTAGATTAGAAAACCAGGGACCTGGGGCGCCTGGGTGGCTCAGTCGTTAAGCGTCTGCCTTCAGCTCAGGGCGTGATCCCAGAGTTCTGGGATCGAGTCCCACATCGGGCTCCTCCACTGGGAGCCTGCTTCTTCCTCTCCCACTCCCCCTGCCTGTGTTCTCTCTCTCGCTGTCTCTCTCTGTCAAATAAATAAAATCTTTAAAAAAAAAAGAGAGAGAGAGAGAAAGAAAGAAAGAGAAAGAAAGAAAGAGAAAGAGGAAGAAAGAAAAAGAAAGAAAGAAGAAAGAAAGAAAGAAAGAAAGAAAGAAAGAAAGAAAGAAAGAAAGAAAAGAAAAGAAAAAACCAGGAACCAGAGAAGAAAAGGCAAAGTCACAGACAGCAGGCAGAGCAAGATTGCAAGTCTAGAGAGGTGGGAAACTCAAGAGGTAAGTTACCGAATTGTTTCAATTCTTTGCTTGGAGAAATAACTGACACAGCATAATGAGCTAGAATCGAATCAGAACCCAGTAGATCTGCTGAGAGGAGGAGGTGTGAGAAGGGAGGCTGAAGCAAGTCTGTATCTGCAATGCAGTAGAGAGGGGGAATTGAGGAAGGAAGGTAATTTCCAGAAAACTGTTTGGGTCTCAGGTGAGTTTTCAGCTGAGGACTGGGCAGCACATCCACAGAATAAGACTACTTGAGGGTCACCAAGAATAGTGGTCATGAAGCTGAGATCAAAACAGATAATAAGAGGTCTAGTAATGGTGAGGGGCATTATATTTTCAAAGAGTGGCAGAAATACCTCGACCTCATTAACACTCAGATATCCTGCTGAGACTTCAGAAAATTCTCCTGTAAAAAGCAACCATACCCTAAAACAGGACCTATTCTAGATCCACTCTAAATTAAATCCTTACAAGATGGGCAAGAAAGACAGACTTTGAATACCATCTAGTTAGAGGGGTTTGAGAAACATTGTAGGTTTTCCAGAAACTTGCCCTAACAATGTGTGAAAGCAAGCCTACAGTAGGACAGGGTAGTCACTCAGTAATTAAACTGCCTACTACAAAAATCAGTAGTCTTCAGAGGAAGATAACAGAATCCAAAGTTTTTACAACATACTATCTACATTGTCCAGGATGCAATAAAGAATTTGCTAGATAAGCATAAAACTGGAAACTGGTGCCCATAGTTCAGAAAAAAAGGCACTTAGTAAAAATTAACCTTCACATAATCCAGATACTAGACTTAGTAAACATGTTAAAGAAGCTATTATAAAATATACTCAGGTAATTAAAGAAAAATATGATTTCTATAAGGAAACAGAGTAAATAAATTTATAAATAAAAGAAAGAAAATGCATGTTTTAGAGCTGGAATTTGCTCTAACTAAAATAATAATAAACTTAAGTGGACACAATAACAAATTTTATGACCTACTATATTGCATGGTGCACTGGGTGTTATACGCAAATAATGAATCATGGAACATTGCATCAAAAACTGGGGATGTACTGTATGGTGACTAATATAACAAAATAAAAATTATTAAAAAATACACATGGGATTGGCATAACTAAATATATAAAAAATGTGAATATTGAATCTTATCACATACCATAAACAAAAATTATTTCAAAATGGGTAATAGACCTCAATATAAAAGTTGAAATATAAGAATACTGGAAGAAAAAATAAGCACAAAGAAGTTGGTAAGTTGAAATACACCGAAATTAAAAAAAAAAAAATCTTCTCTTTAAAATGAATTATCATGAACATAAAATCAAGTTACAGGGTGGAAAAAAATATTCACAATACATATATCTGTCAAAATATTTGCATCCTGAATATATATATAAACCTTTAGAACTCAATAAAAAAAAGCAGCTGATTTAAAAATGGGCTGATGAATGGATAAAGAAGAGTGGTATATAAATATATAAATATAAATATATATGTATATATATTATTACTCAGCCATCAAAAAGCGTGAAATCTTGCCATTTGCAATGATGTGAATGGAACTAGAATGTATTATGCTAAGTGAAATAAGTTAGAGAAAGACAAATACCATATGATTTTATTCATATGTGGAATTTAAGAAACAAAACAGATGAACATAAGGGAAGGGAAGGAAAAATAAAATAAGACAAAAACAGAGGGAAGCAAACTATAAGAAACTCTTAACTATAAGGAAAAAACTGAGGGTCGCTGGAGGGGAAGTGGGTGGATGGGGTAATTGGGTGATGGGCATTAAAGAGGGCACTTGATGTAATGAGCATTGGATGTCATAAGCAAGTGATGAATTCTACCCCAGAAACTAATAATACAATATATGTTGACCAACTTGAATTTAAATAAAATCTTTTAAAAAGTAGGCTGAAGTATTAGATAGTTAACAAAAGGAGACATAGGAAAGTCATTAGAAGGTACATAGTATCATTATTCATCTGGTAATTTCATATTAAAATGCAATGAGATACTACTAGATATCATTAGCGTGACTAACATAAAAGGAAAAGCTTGACAATAACAAATATTGGTGAGAGTCTGGGGCAACTAGAAGTCATATATTTCTGTGTTTGTAAAATTGTAAAATTAACCAATGTAAAAAACACCTTGGCAATTCTTAATAGAGTTAAACATGCATTTAGCATATAAGCCAGCAATTTTTCTCCTAGGCATTTATCCCCAAATGAAAATATTTCTCTACAAAGAAGACTTGTTTGAGAGTATTCATTTTTTTAAATTATGTTATTTTAGTCAACATACAGTACTTCATTAGTGTCTGAGGTAGTGTTCCATGATTCATTGTTTGCGTATAATACCCAGTGCTTATTGCATTATATTCCCTCCTTAATACCCATCACCATACTAACCCATCCCCTGCCCCCACCCACCTTCCCACTGAAACCCTCAGTTTGTTTCTAGGAGTCCATAGTCTCTCATGGTTCATCTCCCCCTCTTTCTTCCACCCCTTCATTTTTCCCTTCTCCTAATGTCCTCCATGCTATTCCTTATGTTCCACAAATAAGTGAAGCCATATGATAATTGTCTTTCCCTGCTGGACTTATTTCATTTAGCATAATCTCCTCCAGTTCCATCCATGCTGATGCAAATGTTGGGTAATCATCCTTTCTGATGGCTGAGTAATATTCAATTATATATATGGACCACATCTTCTTTATCTATTTGTCTGTTGAAGGGCATCTTGGCTCCTTCCACAGCTTGGCTATTGTGGACATTGCTGCTATGAACATTGGGGTGCATATGCCCCTTCTTTTCACTACATCTGTATCTTTGGGGTAAATACCCAGTAGTGCAATTGCTGGGTCACAGGGTAGCTCTATTTTTAACTTTTTGAGGAACCTCCATACTGTTTTCCAAGGTGGCTGTACCAACCTGCATTCCCACCAAGAGTGTAAGATGGTTCTCCTTTCTCCACATCCTCTCCAACATTTGTTGTTTCCTGCCTTGTTAATTTTTGCCATTCTAACTGGTATAAGGTAGAATCTCAATGTGGTTTTGATTTGAATTTTCCTGATGGCTAATGATGTTGAACATTTTTTCATGTGTCTGTTAGCCATTTATATGTCTTCTTTGGAGAAGTGTCTGTTCATGTCTTCTGCTCATTTTTTGACTTGATTATTTGTTTTTTGGGTGTTGAGTTTGAGGAGTTCTTTATAGATCTTGGATACCAGCCCTTTATCTACACTGACATTTGCAAGTATTTTTTCCCATTCCATGGGTTGCCTCTTTGTTTTGTTGACTGTTTCCTTTGCTGTGCAGAAGCTTTTTAGTTTGATGAAGTCCCAAAAGTTCATTTTTGCTTTTGTTTCCCTTGCCTTTGGAGACGTGTCTTGGAAGAAGTTGCTGTGGATGATGTTGAAGAGGTTACTGCTTCTGTTCTCCTCTATGATTTTGATGGATTCCTATCTCACATTGAAGTCTTTCATCCATTGAGAGTTTATCTTTGTGTATGGTGTAAGAGAATGGTCAAGTTTCATTCTTTTGTATACAGCTGTCCAATTTTCCCAGCACCATTTATTGAAGAGACTGTCTTTTCTCTATTGGATATTTTTTCCTGCTTTGTCAAAGATTAGCTGACCATAGAGTTGAGGGTCCATATCTGGGCTCTCTATTCTGTTCCATTGTTCTATGTGTCTGTTTTGTTTGGGAGTATTCATAGTAAATTTATTTATAACATCCAAACCTAGAAAAACATCAAATGTCCATTGATAGGTAAATAGATAAATTAATTGTGGTATTGCTAGAAAATAGAATATTATTTCATAATATAAAATAACAATCCACGGATATATACAGCAACCTCTGTGGGAGTCGAAAACATTAAAATAAGTGAAAATAATTCAGTTGCAAAGGAGTAGATGATTCTATTTATGTTGTTTTTCTAGGTCAAACTAAACTAATAAGTAGTCACAGAAAATGAGCAGTGGTTACCTAGAGCCAGTAGTGAGTTTGGATGAGAGAGGGAATTGGCTTGAATGTTGTTTTGGAAATTTTTTGGTTGATGAAAATGTGGAAAAGTTGTATGTCTTGATAGGTGGTTGTTACTGGGTGATAAACATTTGACAAAACTCATCAAACCTAGTTAGTCTAGTTAGCTAGACTAACATTTGACAAACTCATCAAACCTAGTTAGCTAAAGGTTTGTCAATTTTGCTTCTCTGTTCAAAAAACCAACTTTTGGTTTATTGACTTTTTCTTTTGTATTTACTTGTGGCCATTTCAGTTACTTCTGCTCTGCTATTTAGTGTTTCCTTCCTTCTGCTAATTTTAGGCCCAGTTTATTTTCTTGCTTTTCTGTTCTCTTTTTTTTTTTTCTTCTATCTCTTTCATTTGTTCTAGTTCCTTGAAGTGGAAAGTTAGGTTGCTTATATGAGATCTTCCTTCTTAAAGTAAGCATTTAGCACTAACCGTCCCTCTTAGTATTGCTCTTGCTGCATATGGAATGTTTTGGTATGCTGTGTTTGTACCTTTCAAATGTGTACCTTTAATTTTATGTAAATTATTTCTAAATGAAGTTGATTAAAAACAAAAACACGATGTATGAATGAAGCAATCAAACAAAGAAAGCCAGATTGAACCTATTGTCTGTTATTCGTTTACTTAGTAAGTTCTATGAAAAGCTCAATTCTAAGAAAGGAATAAAAATAAATATACAGAGAAAAAGAAACATTAATCACAGAAAATGTAAGTCTGTAAAATTTGAATATCAAAAGGATAGCACTTTGAACAAAAGCTTGTAAATGGTAGGTAAGATGTCTAAAATCAGCTTTTAATCTCTGTTCGGAGTAAAATGATTAAGAAAAAATGATCATAAAAGTTAGAGTGATATTTATAAAAGGCTCCAGTATGGGATTACAGGCTGTGGAGACTGTTTTATTTCTTCTCATTTCTAAGATAAATAATGAAGAATCCACTTTCATTAGGTTAGAAAAAAAAATCATTACAGTGAGAAGGAGAATGGAGATTTGAGATGGTATATTAAAATACTGAAATGATTTTGTTCAATGGAAAATCAAAGGGTGAATGGCAAGGATTTTGTGGTTTGAAGGAATATTTAAGCCTATGTATTTACAGAGTGCATTAATGCAAAGAGATCACTGATCATTGTCTTATAAGACCTAGAAACATAAACTAATAAATTTAAAAACTAATTAATAAGCAAATTAAGTTCTTTATTAATAATAAACTACTTAATACATTGATCTTATTACAGCAAAAATGTTCATAATTCAATTGAAGAGCTAGTTCTTTGAATAGACAGATAAAAATACAAAAATGGCCAATATGTTTTTAATTGAGAAAAACACAACAGTTAATAAAAAAAATTAATAGAATATATATGCAGCAAAGATGGAAAAATTTTAAGCAATTATCACATTCAAATCCTTGTAATAAGTTTGGAAGTATTGATATAATTAAGAATTCTATGGAAATATGTAAATGATTGACACTGATTCAAGAATGAGTTACCAAAACCAAAATGAATAGATCAGGTAATTAAAAAAAAAAAAATACTACCTCATATGGAGGCAATTTTTTTTTAACTTCTTTAAAGACCAAATCATTTATTCACTTCTGTTTAAGTGCCTGGAGATTGGAAAAAAAAAACCTGCACATTCATTTTACTAAGTTAAAACATACCTGATTCTAATATTGCATGTAGAGATGCAAATTTCATTAAAAAATTAGTATATTCAGTCAGAAAACAAGATCAGTTAAGTCTTATTATAAAAATTTTTAAAAAGACTATGATATTAGGAAATATAATTCATTATATTAAAACTTCAGAAAAGTCATAAGGATAATAGATGCTAGAAAAATATTCAATAAAATCAATTATCCATACCAAATCTAATAATAAAAGAATGTCCTCTTAATATGAATAAAATATCTAAATCAAACCAATGATTAGATTCATGCGAACAGATGAAACACTAAAATCATAGAAAAAGATTTTTATCTATTATTCATCATTCTAGCGGAAGATAGGAGTAATGTGATTAGACATCAAAAAGTTAAAAAAAAAGGAAAAGATGATTTAAAAAAACCATTATTCTAGATTGATATAATTGTTCACCTAAAAACCTAATAAAACTCAGTGAAGGGCACCTGGATAGCTCAGTCAGTTAAGCATCTGACTTCAGCTCAGGTCATGATCTCAGCATCCTGGGATCAAGCCCTGCTTCCGGCTCTGTGCTCAGCGGGAAGTCTGCTTCTCCCTTTCCCTCTCCCTTTGTGCCTCCCCCTGCTTGTGCTCTCTCTCAAATAAATAATAAAATCTTAAAAAAAAAAAAAACCTGAAAAACTTGAAATAGTATAAATGTTTAGTAATGTAATCAAATAGTCAATAAATGTGCAAATATCAAAATCATTATTTTTTCATTTCAATACTAAGCTATGGGAAAAATTATGTAAACAGATAATTTGCTGTTTCAATATATATATTTTTTGAACAGCATACAATTATATATTACATGCAATGATGTACAATATTCACAGCATCTTTTTATTTAATTATTCTATATATATGAAGACAATTATACTATATCCAGGAATATAAAATAATATTGAATAAATAAAGTTGCTGTTTCTAAGATAGTAATGCAGAATATTATAAAGATAAAATTATTTTAAAATTAAATAATATTAAATGTTAGTAAAAACTTTTTTTAAAGTTAATAATATAAACTTAAATATATGGGAAATACTATATATATTTCATGGGAAATAATAATATAAGTAATTTTAAATAATAATGTTACATAGGAATAACTTCCAGAATTTTTTGAACAAGAATATTATCACATATTTTAAGATATATACATGAAATACATTCAAACAGATGCCATGATATTTAACATGGTGTGATACTAGAATCATAATGTGCTATCCGTAAGAAATTACAAAATATTCAACATTTTAGTAAATTATAAAAGCAGCATTTAAAATAATTGGAAAAATAATTGGTCTCAAGATAACTGCCTAATGACTTAATTTTATGGGTCTTATGTTACATATGTCTTATATCTCAAGAAAGAGAGATACATAAAGAGGCATGTAAAGATGAATTATGAAAATCTTGAATTTGCTTCTGTCTTAGCCACCAAGGAAAATACCTCAAATTCGAAAGGATAAATAAGTCCACTAAAATCACATTTAAACTAAATTGGAGCTTGCTTTAATTTAACTAATTTCTGATAATATGGCAGCTTTTTATGCTGTTTAAAATCTATTTGACCTCTTGGATTTTTACTCCATATCTCTAAACGTTACATTCTAATGAAATGAACATCTCTCTGTGAGTCCTTGGGTACATAGTGTTCTTTCATATGTTTATACACAAGTGCTTATTTAAAAATCAGTTTTTAACATATTCCTAATTTAGGGAATTAACAAGATCACGTTACAAATGTTACATATTAAATTTAACAAACAGGAAATGACTGACAAATTGGCTTGACATGCCAAGTTTAATTTGTTTCCGTGAAGTTTAGAGAATAAAACTCCCACTAGTGCTGTACCCACAGTTAAGTTTCTTGGAAATGTTTCATTGTGCAAGTTTTCAGCTCTCTACTGGTCTTTTTCTTTGGATTGTTTCCTTTATTGTTTTCTTTGTTGGTTTTGCTTATTCCGGACAACTAACTGAAGAAAACTGAGGCAAATGGATACCTTACTTATACTGAACATGGGAAAGGACTCAGATGAGCCTTCCAGTCTCACACTCTTGTCTTGGTGTGATTGTTGTACAGCAGGTGAACATGGAACCAGCTTCTTTTTTATAGTAGTGTACTGTAATTCGTTAACTTCCTGATTATAATTGAGTAAGATAAATAATCACCTTTCAGATGTGCTGGGTCTTAAAGTTAGCCTACTTAAAATTAGCCTCAATCAGGTGCCTGGGTGGCTCAGTCAGTTAAGCATCTGCCTTTGGCTCAGGTCATGATCCCAGGGTCCTGGGATCAAGTCCTGCATCAGGCTCCCCACCCGGGGGGGGGGGGGGGCTCTGCTTCTCCCTCAACCCCTCCCCTCTGCTCATGATCTCGCTCTCTCTCACACTCTCTTTCTCAAATAAAGAAAATTAAAAAGATAAAATAAAATTAGCCTCAACCTGCAACACTAAATAAAAGTTTTTCCTTGGAAATTTTGTATGAACATCTGATAGTTATGGGCACTGAGATTCCTGACATTTCAAAATATTACATTTTTAGTTTATTGATGAGAATATGGGATGAACTTTGACAAAGTAATATCAATTCTAGAATTTATCTGTGGTAGAGACTTCTATTGCCCCCACACGTCCACCTCTTTCCTTCTGGACAAATGGGAGAACTACCATATTACATCCCTTGGCAGTTAGACTCCTGTAACTAATTCTGGCCAATGGCTTGGGAGCAGAAATGATAAGTATCATTTATACACAGTAGCATTTAGTTGCTGCTATGATTCTTCAATCTTTCTTCTCTTGCTGTGGTGATCATGGAGTTAGCCACTGGTTGAGATAACAGAACAAAAATTCAAAATATCAGAAGCACCATGTCACCACATGGAGGACCATTCCTTAGGAGATTCCTTGAAATTGCAGCAGACTTTATGGATGAGTAATAAACTCTTTGGTTGAATCACTGAGGAGTTGATAGTATAACACAACATATTTCATAAACACTCACCCATGCACTCCAAAATATATGTACAAGGATATTGATTGCAACATTGATATAAAAAAAACTGAGAAAAGCTAGTATCATAAGTAGGAAATAGACTAAATAAATTATAGTACATCTATATATGTGTGTAGAAAAAGACATCATACATTTTTGACAATAGTAATGTGTGATGAGTCAGGATTTGTGTCAAAGTGGACTAGACTCATTTTACATGATGAAATTTTCATTTTTTGAACTGTGTAATGTGCTATGTTATCTCTGTAACAATTCTTTTTTAAAAGTTTAATCTATATTGCCAGCCTACTATGTATCTGACATTTTCAAGCCTTAAAACTTTATAAGATATATTAGAAAAATATTTTGGCTAAACATTGAGTATTTATAAATGTCTAATTAAATTATTCAATAATCTCATTAGAAATTAACAAATATGTAAAAAATAAAATAAAAAAATTTAAATTTGAAAATTTAAAACTGTTCAAAATTGAAAGAAAATTCCATTTTTCTTTTTTTAAATTTTTAAAAAATATTTTTAAAAGATTTTATTTATTCATTATTAATCTGAGAGAAAGAGAGAGAGAGAGCACAAGTGGAGGGGAGAGGAAGAGGGAGAAGCAGACTTTCCATGAGCAGGGAGCCCAGTGTGAGTCCAGATCCCAGGAACTGGAGATCATGCCCTGAGCTGAAGGCAGATGCTTAACCATCTGAGCCACCCAGGTGCCCCAGAAAATTCCATTTTTCATGTTGCGGCCAATTCATTGGAAAAAAAAATCATAGATTTCATAATCATAGATTAAAATGTTACCATGGTAATAATATAGCTCGTTATATCAGGATTTCAACCTAAACAAATTACAGAAGTAAATATTGAGCCAGATAGTTCATATATAAAACTGTAGCTTTGAAATTTTTGTGGTCATAAAATACTCATTCTATTTAGTTTTGTAATATATAATTATTAATTTAAACTCATAAAATGCATGTATGGTAATTAAATACTTATCTTCTTATGTATTACATTACTGCCTAAGTTTTTACTTGCATAAATTGATTCTCTAATGGAAACGATCACGATGGACCATTTTCCAACTTGAAGATTCAATAATTCTGTGATGACTTTCTAATAATTATAAGCCAGAGTTTATAAAGTTCATTCATTTACTTAACACCTGACATATTAAGTATACCTCTTCAAAAGAGCTTAAATCAGAAAATTATTACCTTTTTTGAGCCTGGAAAACTAATATACATGATGCACAAATTGCTTAGTGCTGAAATAACTCACTCAGTGAGGAAAATGGAAATAAAGAACATTTGACAGGTTTTTAAAGATCAGTCTTCAGGGGTAGTACCCTGTTTATATTCATTTGTGAGTCTCCTAGTAATAAAAGCTTCCCTTAAAATACCACCAGTTGTTTAACAAGGGAATCATCACTGAAATGCAGACAGCTTTAAGTTAAAATAATTTTTTGCAACTATTCTTGAAGTGTTATGTTCATTTTACACAGCCTTTATTGGACCCTAATTTCAAAGAAACTTAAACATAAAAAAGCCCCAATTTACAGACTCAAAGCACTCATTTCTAAGCTTTTAAAGTGCTTTTTATTAGACAACAAAAACATGCTAAGATGTGGTTTTCCATGGTAAGTTGCGGACCCAACAATGTCTCTGTTCTCTCGTAAATTACCTATGGTTGGTCATTTCAACCATATATTATTTTAGAAGTTTCCTCAGGGCTAAGCACAGTGCTTGGCTTGAAGACATGATTGCACTAGTTTTTGCCATTGAAGCTAACTTCCTGTCTATATGTCATTCTGGTCTCTATGGCTTTCTGTCTCTGTCAGTCTGTCCTATACAGACATACACAAATTCATGCACATAAATGCATGTGCACATACATACACACTCAGATGCTTGAAACAAGACTGCACACCCACGCCACCCCCGTTAGAGCTTTATTACTAGTTTTTGCTGAAGTTCTTTCTTGCATCATTAAGTTTCAGTGTTATAATAGTTGTGCACAAATAGAGAGAGTGCTTGGATGCCACTCAGGAGAGGCATGGTTTCCTGTCGTAGAGCATGTTAGTTTATCACTCTGGTCCTCAATCCAGATGATGGGTTGCTTATAGGAGGATAAAAAGCTCACAGAGTTCTCAATGAACAAAGAGCCCAACCCTCTGTGGAAGATGTTGGTGTAAAGGGTTGGCAGCGGGAGAGTCTTCATTTACTCCAACCTTCCTGTGATCCCCTAGGTACCTCTGAAATTAGTAAAATTGATTATGATGGGTTTTCAAGAAGTGTAAATAATATCTTCTCTCTTTTCGTGAAGTCAGCTTCTGTTCATATTATGTGGCCAATATTTACATTATCAGCCTCTTCCGTCTATTTACACTGATTATCCCAATTATGGAAAGTAAAGGCGGAGGGTATGGGTAATAAGTCGAAAACTATTACCTGGTATGGTGAATTACCCAGACTAGTTCTCATTCAAACATTCATATTTCTCTTATTTTTGCCTTGTCTGTTTTGCTGTTAGCCATGATTTGGAAGCAGAAGACAGAAAGATGCAGCTCTGAGAGCAACAAGGCACATTTGAAAATTATGCAAAAATGGCATCCAAAAGTTTTTCCGGGGATTTGAGTTAAACACAGAGTGAAATTCTAGCCTGGGATGCTGACTGAATTTTAATGATATCATTTGGTTTCTAACTTATGTCTCAGGCAGTCAAGTTTAGAAAAATGTAAAATATCTTGGGAACTGAAGATGACAAAGCTTGACGACACCTGTCTCCTCACTTCATTCTGAAGCGTGTGTCAGCTTTACCTGCACGTGGCATCTTTTTGTCATCATCTCCTAGGAGCTAAGGTTTCTAGTTCCAGTTGCATGAAGTTTTGCTCCAATTAGACTTTTCGTTAGAAGAGCGCCCCCAGTGAGTTAGGGTACTCCAAAATGCATAAATAAGCACTGCCGAAGTTCAGGTCTCTGGTGCAATAAAAATTAAAATTAGCCCAGATGTAAAAACAAAATCATAACTTTTTGTTACTATTATCAGAGAACAAGAATATCCTTAAATAGACATGCCAACATTAAAAAGGTAAAGGTAAGCCTTCATAAAGCTCCCTTTGAGAGGTGTATAGTCATTCTACCAGTGCTGCTTTTCCTAAACCCATTTGAGAAATATCCTTGGAGTTTATCTTTAAAATATAATTATAGGGGTGCTTGGGTGGCTCAGTTGGTTAAGCATCTGCCTTCAGCTCAGGGTCCCAGGATTGAGCTGCACCGTCAGGCTCCCTGCTCAGGGGAGAGTCTGCTTCTCCTTCTGCCCCCCCCCCCCCACTTGTGCGCTCTCATTCTTTCTCTCTCAAATAAAATTTTAAAAAATTAAATTATAAATTGTATAAGAATATTAGTCTAATTTATCTGGGTTCCTATTTTTGTCAGGCTCAATAGAAATCCATCCCCACTTGACTGGTATCCATGCGCCATGCACCAGTCTTAAGTGTAGGGGATGTAAACACAAAATTGTCCACTAATGAACATTCTGGATATTATTGTTCTCATCATAAATAACACTGCAATAAAATTGACATGCTATTGGCAGACACAGATATTAATTAACTAAAAAAAATAGGCCCCAAACTTCCTTTGAGAGAAATGCTGTGAAGGACAGAACGTAGTGGTATGGAAATGTGTAATAGGTGGACCTAATTTAGAATGAGGAAAGTGATATTTTATCTGGGATACAGAAGATAAGTTTGTAATGTTGGAGGAGATTGGTGTTAAAAAAAAAAAAAGCCACTGGACGGTACACCCTATAAAAAGTGTCTAACCCTTGAAAGGAAATGTACGTTCAAGGAACTGAAATGTGTCCTGGGGCTAACTTGCGAGCCAGATGACGTAGTGGTCTTTTTCCTAAGAGCAGTTATGTTCCGCTCAAGTATGTTAAGACAGGAGTGACGTGTGAATGGCAAGGAGAAAACAAAGGCTTACTGACTTGGTAGGTTCAAGCCCACCTGACAATGGTCTTATTTCTATGCTTCCATATCTCTTTCTCATTGAGAAGAAATTCCACCCACTTCTGTAGGTATTGGTCCAAAATTTGGATCAGTTGAATCTTGGTAGGAACTTTTAGCTTCAACAATGGGTGAGGCTGAGGTGCAATAGGGTCACCCCCAAAGATGAGTCAAATGCATACTCTGTTCCTCAACTAATTATGGTTTGAGATGGAAATTCTATGACCATCATTGGTAATTTTGGCACAATAAATGCTTGCTATTCTTTGAGAGTATTTTATTCAGCTCTGGTAGGGAAGAAACACAATGGGATGGGTGAAACTCATGAGAAGTGATAAATATACATAATTATTAATAATTTGTGAGGCATATTAGTCAGAGAATTAAAGGAGCATGTGTGTTTTGAATATAGATAAAAAAGATGGAATAATCAAAAGTGTCTTAGAAAAGGATAGAAACACCAAGTAAATCTTAAATATAGGAAACAAATCATGACAGCTCCTGTTGGACAACATCATCAGACATAAATAGGCAGCCATTGATGTTGGACTGCCAAATTTAGCAAATGAAAATATAGAACACCCAATTAGATTTGAGTTTTAGATAAACAATGCAGTTTCGTTTGTTTGTTTGTTTGTTTGTTTGTTTAAGAATGACCCATGCAATATTTGGGACATACTTATACTAAAAATAAAGGTGTTTTTTTTTTAAATCCAAAATTTAAATATAACTCAGGGCCTGTGTTTTATCTGGGAAAACTATACTTGTGATACCCATTATGACCCAGTTCTGGCCTCATGCAGATAAAACCTAGAGCTGCTAAGCATCTTAGCCAGTAAGCTACAGCTGTAGCAGGTGTCAGCACCCTTCCATGCTTTAACAGAGGAAGTATGGTTTGTTGGCTCTTAGCACTTTCCATCTGTCAGCCTCTTCTCTCAAATCTCTACTCTGGTCCTTGTCACCATACCACCAGTGCGGTAGGCTGAGAGTTAAAAGACATATGACCATTTAAGACAGAGGATTCAGGCAGTGTATTAGTCCACTTGGGTTGCTCTAACAAAATGCTACAGACTGGGTGGCTGAAACAGCACACATGCATTTATCAGAAGTCTAGAGACTTGTTGGAAGCCCAGTATCAAGGTGCTAGATGATTTGGTTCCTGGTGATGGCCCCTTCCCAGGTTTGTAGATGGCTGTCTTCTTGCTATGTGCTCATGTGATTTTTTCCTTCATTCCTGAGCTTTCTGGTATTTTCTTCTTATAAGAACACTAATTCTGTTGGATTAGGGTCCCACTTCTATGTTGTCATTTAACCTTAATTCCTCAGAGGTCCTAGCTCCAATTGCAGTCACTCTGGAGATCAGGGCTTCAACATATGAATTTGGGAGGGGGGACACAATTCAACCCACAACAGACATAGTAGTATTTCAATCATATGTATACTCCACTCCAAGGGTGTTAGCTTACCCCATCTCCTTTTCCTTGATTCCTGTTGAATGTTTTAAACTGGTATAACAAACATGTGTGCTTTGAGTATCTTAATTTGGTCTTACAGGCTTTCTGTCCTGTTTTACTGAATAGTTTTCTAGAAGAGGAATCGGCTATCATTTGAAAAAGTATGTCCCAGATACTAAAGACTATTGGCAGACTGAAGCCGTAGATTTTTCTTTAATGTACTATTTTGTGCTAACAAGAAAAGGACTCTATAAAAGGGAAAAAAGTCACTTCCATAAATATTTACCCGGGATGGTGAATTTCAAACATTTAGTCTGCATCAGAATCACCCATATAGCTTATTAAAACACGGATTGTAGGACCACACCCCGGAGTTTCTGATTCAGCAGGTGTTTAGTGGGACCTGGGGTTTTGCATTTCTTACAAGTTCACAGGTGATACTGATGGTGTAGATTTGGCAACACACTTTAAGAACCAGAAGCCTGGTACACAAATAGAATATGATTCATTACAATTGTTTTTAGCCAGATGGGATTAATAAAAGACCATGAACTATGAGTGATTCCAGGACACTAGACCTTCACTGGACCTAACATTTTTTTCCTTCCAATTGTTTTTTTCTCTTTCTTTCTTTCTTTCTTTCTTTCTTTCTTTCTTTCTTTCTTTCTTTCTGTATAGTTGATGCACACTGTTACATTAATTTCAGGTGTACAGTTTAGTAATTTGACTGATTTATACATTATGTCATGTTCACAAGTGTAGCTACCATCTGTCTCGTTACCTTGCTATTACAATATCACTGACTGTATTCCTTAGGCTGTGCCTTTTATTCCCATGACTTATTCATTCCATCACTGGAAATCTGTATCTCCCTCTCCCCTTCACCCACTCACCTCCCAGTCCCCTCCCCTTTGGCAACCATTGGTTTGTCCTCTGTATTTATAGGTCTGATTCTGCTTTTATTTGTTTACTTATTGTTTTTGTTTTTTAGATTCCATTTATGAATGGGATCATATGGTATGTGTCTTTCTCAGTATGACTTAGTTCGATTAGCATAATACCCTCTAGGTCCATCCATGTTGTCTCAAATGGCAAATCTTATCCTTTTTATGGGTGTATAATATTCCTCTGTGTGTGTGTGTGTGTGTGTGTGTGTGTGTGTGTGTACACCACATTTTCCTTATCTTTGGATAAATATTACTGGACCATATGGTATTTCTATTTTTAATTTTTTGAGTAACCTCCATACTGTTTCCATGGTGGCTGTACCAATTTACATTCCCATCAACAGTGCGCAAGGGTTCTTTTTTTCATATCCTTGCCAATACTTGTTATTTCTTGTCATTTTGATTTTAGCCGTTCTAACTGGTGTAAGATGGCTATCTCATTGTGGTTTTGATTTGCATTTCCCTGATGATTGGTGATGCTGAACATCTTTTCATTTGCTGTTGGCCATCTGTATATCTTCTTTGGAAAATGTCTTTTCATGTCCTCTGCCCATTTTTTATTTGGATTGTTTATTTTTTTAGGGTTAAGTTGTGTAAGTTCTTTATATATTTTGGGTATTAACCCCTTATTGGATATATCATTTGCAAATATCTTTTCTCATTCAGTGGATTGTCTTTTTTGTTGTTGAGTGTTTCCTTTGCTGTGTAAAAGCTTTTTATTTTGATGTAATCCTAATAGTTTAGTTTGGCTTTTTCCCCCATTGCCTCAGGAGACATATCTAGAAAAATATTGCTATGGCCCATGTCAAAGAAATTACTGCCTGCGTTCTCTTCTAGGATTTTATGGGTTCAAACTTCACGTTTAGGTCTTTAAACCATTTTGAGTTTATTTTTGTGTATGGTGTAAGCAAGTGGTCCAGTTTCATTCTTCTGCATGTAGCTGACTAGTTTTCCCAGTACAATTTATTAAAGAGACAGTCTTCTCAATTGTATATTCTTGCCTTCTTTATCATAGATTACTTGACCATATAACCGTGGGTTTATTTCTGAGGTTTCAGTCTGTGCCATTGATCTGTGTGTCTATTTTTGTGCCAGTACCATACTGTTTTGATTACTGCAGTTTTTTAGTATATCTTAAATCTGGTATTGTGATATCTCCAACTTTGTTCTTCTTTCTCAGGATTTGGGGGGTATTTGGGGGGTCTTCTGTTGTTGCATTCAAATTTTGGCTATTTGGGGGGGTCTTCTGTTGTTGCATTCAAATTTTAGTATTTGTTCAAGTTTTGTGAAAAGTGCTGTTGGGGGGTCTTCTTTGTTGACTATTTGGGGGTCTTCTGTTGTTGCATTCAAATTTTAGTATTATTTGTTCAAGTTTTGTGAAAAGTGCTGTTGGTATTTTGATAGGGAAGTGCATTGAATCTATAGATTGCTTTAGGTATTATGGACATTTTAACAGTATTAATTCTTCCAATCCATGAGCATGGAATATCTTTGCATTTGTTTGTGTTTTCTTCAATTTATTTTATCAGTGTTTTATAGTTTTTGGAGTATACATTGTTCACCTCTTTGGTTGGGTTTATTCCTAAGGATTTTATTCTTTCTCATTCAGTTGTAAATTTTTCTTTTTTTTAATTTCTCTTTCTGCTGCTGGACCTGACTTTTGACCAACTGTGTGCAAATCCGTGGACTCATTCTGTCCTATCCAGTGTGCTAATATATATGACAACTGTGAACTCCCACTTTTTAGCACTTACGGAAGTTAGGACTTCCCCTCAGTGGGCTACTTGATGAACTCTTTCTTTGTCAGTATGTATTTCCTTCCTGGTAAATTAATAGATTAAAGTTAAAATGTTTTATCTCTGGTTGTCCTTCCTGTATGATAAATTCATGATCATTTTAGAAATCTTGTAATCCTGGAGGTTCTTCAGAGGAGCCCATTTGGACGTACATTACTATGTAAAAACTTCTTAATATGTAGTCACTCACCTCTCCCGATATGTCACCAGGGCATAGTCACTCTCCAATTATTATACATTTTAGTGTAATTCTATGATTAATATCTTTGTTCTTTACAAATAAACAAGGAAATATGAGTCTGGTAGTGCTTATTTAGTCATTGATACTCCTTGATACTCTGTCTTCTCCCTCTAGAAAGAAAAGCAAAGTCCTTGTGGACTTCTTTATCAATGACTTCCCAGTGACAGTCTTTGGAATAAATTGTTAAATTGAGGAGAGGAGAGGAATGACCTCTTATAATGTAGAAATTTACTTGCCTTCCTCCATCACTTTCCTGTCTCTGTGTATAACATTGTACATTTCCACATTATGTGCTTTCTTGAGGTTCTCTCCTCTTTAAGAAAATGGGTACTGTGAACCATATATTACTCACAGTGCCTAAGAATGAGCACTTAATATTTTCCATATTCTACGTGAAGTGTCTTACATGTATTATACATTATAGTAGTCACAACCACTCTGTGAGCTAGGTCCTATATGCCCCCTTTTGAAAAATGAGATACCTAGAAGTTGAAAGATGGATTTACCTATGATCACAGAAAAATCAAGTGGCACAGAGAAAACATAAACTTGGAAGTTTGACTCTTAACAATATTTACCAGTCAATGACAAAATTAATTTTTCTTTATCTTTTTCAAATAATGTATAGGAACAATAATTCAATTTATGTTTCTCATCACTAGAGTTCATATAAATTTGGCATTCTAACCCATAATTCAACATCAAAATAATAGCTTATGTTATTTAGCGTTTATAAGAAAGTGTTTTAGGATAATGTGCCAAGTCACACTTCTGGGTATGACTAGATGTATTTTCATTATATTTGGAAAGTATAGTCATATGGGAATTTAATAATCTGTTTGTGCTTAAAACATTACATCCTCCTTCTAGAAAAAATGAACTGGGAAGACAAATCACCTATAAATTAATAAGCAATAAGTAGAATGATGTACATTATATCAAAAGGTGATATTTGAACAAAGTTCTATTTATTAAGGTTCCCCTTAACTGGATCTGGTAACACTATATTCTTGTGCTTGATATTTGCCTTTTAAACCAGAATTTGGGTGAGATTTAAATGTGCAATTAGGTAACAAATTTGGGGTTTAGTTCTCTTCACTGAGTGTGTTAATTTTCCTGAGTGTTGAAATAATATCAGAAAAATATTAATAATGATGACAATGGTGGTGAAGACGATAATACTAGTGTGTGTAATAATGTCCAAATTCTTCATAGGCCCCATCTAATTTGATGGTCTTTTCTTTATCACCAGATGATAATTTTATTTCTATTTAACTTAAGGAGCTTTGGTTCTCTGATTCAGAAATTGATTTTTCCATGAGCTTAGGCATTCAAACTGGTCATTTTAGAGACTTTACACAGATAATCTTACTGAAAAATTTCTTTGGAATTTTACTTTATCTCTTTATTTTTGGAGCAACTTGACTTTGATACTTGTAGATTATTAATGAGGTGTGTAAACTTATTTTTAGAAGAGAAGACACAAATTCATGTAGATATTTTTTTCTTTCAAACTGCATAATGAGCTGTTATAAGACCTGTTTTAATTCTTTGGACATGAGATAAAACTCCATTGTGAAGAAACCCGTTCCAAGGAAAGCAGGTGCTTTAATGATGTTGATTTGTTGATTCCGCCTCCAGGGGCCTGTTACAAACTAAATGCTAATCTCATCTGTTTACATTAATCATAATCCTATCCACTTACGTACCTGAGTAAAACAAACAAGCAAGCATGAGTCTGTTTTTTAATTCAAGTATATAAATAAAAGACACTAAATAAATTAGTAAAAAGGAGAAACCAGCCTGAGTGAGTTTGAACTCCTTTGGAGGACATTGAGTTTATTCACTTTAGGAAACCAGACTTTATTAGGTTAATCAATAACCATATTTAATTCCAATTCATTAGCTTATATGTACGTATCTGCATCTCAGTGTGCATTTAAGAAAGTAGCTCCTTTTCAGTCAAGTTATTTTCAGACTTAAATTGTGTCTAATTTAAATTGAACTTCACTCTCAATGGTCTCAAATGTGTTAGATATGAGTTGAGTTCATGCTGACAGATGGGGAAATGATTCAAGAGAAGAATGTCATTTTAAGCTCTTCCAGCATATCTACACTGTAACTTGAAAATGAATTCTCAGGATAGTACTATCTGTTAATATTTGGCCCATGGTCCTACAGTAATCCGATTTGCTTGTTTGGAAGGCAGTATGACTAATGAACTGAACAAATGATGAGAACCAGCCCTTGAAAACTCCATATTGAAAGTAGCATGCAGCTTTGTGGATAGCCATTCCTCGGGGCTCATCTTTGGCAGACACTAGCTGCACTGTGGTGGGTTTAATTCAGAGCCCACCTACAGTGGAAGTGGTGCTCATAAAATACTGCTGGGATTCATGTTTATTGGCTTTGGAAGTAAAATCTACAGACACTAAAGTAAAAACTCTGTAATAACAGTTATAATTAAAAATATGGGCCAAGTTAAGTTCATCATGTGCACTATCTTGTCAAGGCAAAATAGGGACATACTGTGATGTTACCAGCCAAAGTAATATTTTAGTTCAATTGATTTTACTAGTGATACACAGACATAATTCTTCAAAGTTTCCATAAAAACAGTGGAGGAAAATGAGCCTAAGTTCTAATTCAGAACAAAGAGTCATTTTCCCTGAGAAAAGTTATAAGAAGAAAGATAAAGATGTGTACAATGAAGCTAACTTTAGTTCATAAAGAATCAGATATTCAGGCTTCAGTTCTTAGATTATTTTTTTATTCCACTAATTTGAACATCTGCTGTGTTCTTGACACCATTCTAGGTCCTGGGGAGAAATCAGGGGAGGTTATAGAGAATCTACAACCTGGAGGGAAGGGACCTGTGTCTGTAGCCACGTTCCCTACGTATCAGTTCTTTAGCATTAAAGGACTTACGGTTCAGTAAGAGTTACCAGCACTTATCTTAAGATATCTGGAAAATGTTTAATGGATTGTATGACACACAGTAGATGCTCTGTTAGTACTGGTTTATTCTATTGTTGACCTTATTTTGGGGAGTTAAGTATGAATAACACATGATCTTTACCCACAAGGGGCTCATAACCTACCTATAAGAGATTTAATCCAGTTTTTTAGCTCCTTGTGGGTCAAGATCATGTATTATGGCCCAACATAATCTAAATCTACGGGAGATGATGGTGATGATGATGGTAATGATGAAAATACTGTGCCTAACATTGTTTTAAATGCTTTATGTTATTTTAGGTATCTTAAAAATGGCAGAATGAAGTTTAAATTATTAAGATTATTGTCATATGTAGAAATTGAATATTATAAAGGTAAAATGACTTTCCCCATATCACACAGTGAGTGAATGCAGAAGGGATTAAACTCAGCTCATGTTCATAAAAGACTAATCTTTTATTAACCTTCCAGCTTAGCCCTACAACTCCAGTGTCACGTTCTCAACATCATTTGTTTATTATCTAAAATGAAAAGAGAAATATATTTTAATATTTGTAATATTAAAATATAGTCAGTGCAAACCAGATTATAACTAGACATTGTTAATATATTACTCACTCGTACATTTTTTTAAGAAAGACAATTTCTTATTCAGACATGAATATAACCTTTCTAATCATAAACACATTTATTGTACAAAATGTTGTCTGAATTGTGAGACATCTTAAAAACAACCTAAAATACACCTATATCTACCTTGGAATAACCTAGAAATTACTGAATTCAGCCAACTAGGGGCTTTCCAGCTGTTTTTATATATAAACCAATCTGACTTTCATTTCTTTCCCACTGGCTTTCTTCTCTGAGGTAAATTTTTTCATGATATTATATTGTTTTTTTCCTCCTGAGGTGCCAGCAATAATATATTTTTTATACTCCAGGAGCATGCATTTCAAGTGATATCTTCTTGAAATTACTTTCATTTTATTAATTTAACAAATTTAGAGACTATTCGTAACCTAAAATATTTAAAATAATATTTACATAATTTCTATATATAATGCATATTAATCAATATCATATAGCTTTTTCCTATATAGAGCTATTGCATACTTTCATAAGATTGTCTGTATAAGAACTTCCAGCTGCTTATTGCTGTGAGAAATAAGTGTGGTGAAAAATAATTGAAATATACAGATAATCCCAGGAGGGTGTGGGTAGATAGATAGATAGATAGATAGATACACATAGATAGATAGATCACACACACACACATATATATATAAATTTTTATTTATATAAATTTTTAGGGAGTTTTGTAGTAATACAAGTAAATAAAGGGGACATGAGTAGCACAGTGGCATTGGAATTGAAAGAAAGTACAAACTGAGAAACATTGTGGACTTAACTAAATTTTTAGAAATGGTTGGACATCTGTGTAAGGAAGGAGATTAAAATTATTTTCGAATTTTGAACTGACTTGGGACACTCTGAAATCATTCCAACACAAAAACAAAGAGAACTTTGGAGTTCATCTAGTTCTGGGATTTGGCCATTAACTGGTTGGGCTAAGGTTTTCAATTTGTCCAAAAAAAAAAAAGGGAGAATCAGGATATTAGAGTAAGAACCCCAAGCTGCCAAATGTTCAGTCAAGTGTGCTTTAAGGTATTTCTTATTCATAAACAAAAATGGGACATGGGACACCTGGATGGCTCAGTCAGTTGAGCATCCGACTCTTGATTTCAGCTCAGGTCATGATCTCGGGGTTGTGGGATCAAGCCCTGTGTGGGGCTCTGCGCTGAGCAGGGAGTCCGCTTGAGATTCTCTCTCTTCCTCTCCCTGTGCCCCTCCCACTCCCCCATCTCTCAAATAAATAAATAAATAAATAAATAAATAAATAAATCTTTTTAAAAAATCGGATAATCAGGGGCACCTGGGTGAGTCAGATGGTTAAGTGGCTGACTTGATTTCAGCTCAGGTCATGATCTCGAGGTTTTGGGATCCAACCCCTTGTTGAGCTCCGAGTTCAGGGGGGAGTCTGCTTGAGGATTTTCTCTCTCTCCTTCTCCCTCTGCCCCTCCCCCTCACTCAGATGCTCTCTCTCTAAAATAAATAAATAAATCTTTAAAAAAAATGGGACGGTCACCAGATAGAGGTGAGAACGTGTGTGTGTGTGTGTGTGTGTGTGTGTGTGTGTGTGTGTGTGTGTGGTGGGAGCTGCAGGTCATGATTTTTATTTGAATCAACAGATTAAAAGCAGAAAATTCAAATGTTTTTCTAGTCTACTCTGTTTCAGAAACAGTGAAAGGCATGATATAATTTGTTTCTAATCGGATTCACCATTATGTTACTTTATTGTTAGTACTGTGACATGTAAAAGTATACATGGCAGTTTAAGGAGTCTCCTTTAATACCTGATAAATATGATGGTGATTGTTCGTCCCATTTTATTTATTTATTTATTTATTTATTTATTTATTTATTTATTTAGATTTAGAAATCTTTTTTTTTTTTTTTTTTTTAGATTTTTATTTATTTATTTGACAGAGAGAGAGAGACAGCCAACAAGAGAACACAGGCAGGGGGACTGGGAGAGGAAGAAGCAGGTTCCCAGTGGAGGAGCCTGATGTGGGGCTCGAACCCAGGACTCTGGGATCACGCCCTGAGCTGAAGGCAGATGCTTAATGACTGAGCCACCCGGGCGCCCCTGAATTTAGAAATCTGACTTAACTTTCAGTGTTCAGCTCTCCCACTGGCTGGTTAGAGTATCAATATACAACTTCTGCTGAGGAAACATGGTCAGGATGCACTGGCAGAGCAGTTCCAGGCCTCAGAATGTCGTCTCTGTTATACCTCTAATTGTGCAAATAGTATGAATATGTGACTATTGATTTCAGCATTAACTGAAGGAATAAAAGGTTGGAATTTTTCCAATGTCTTAACGCAGAGTTTTACAAATACAGAATAAATGGGATCTCTTTTTTACTGTGGAATGCTATCCAAGATGCATTGTCAAATAAAAACAGCAAAACACATCAAAGTATTTTAACGTTTTTCTAAGACTAAAGGAGATAAAAGCATACACGTCCATGCACAGGCGTGTGTGTGCAGACACACACTTGTATGTGTATAAAAACTCTGGAGTCATAAACAAAAATAATAATGGATTATATGTTCGGGAATGGGAAGTGGGTGGATAGGAAAAAGTATGGGTGTGAAAATTTTTATTGAAATCTTTTTATATTTTCAAGGGTTTGCTAAATGTGAATCTATTAGCTATTCAATAAATAAATTTTAGTTCTCTACTTTCTCAACAAAGGTTTATTTTTTTTAATTTTGAGATAAAATCTTCATCTGGTCATTTTTTTTCTTAAAAGTCTTTATATCTCCAAATTTCATAACTTGGTATTTAAGATCTTCTGTTATCTCGTGACAACTTAACTTTGTAACATAGGCTTTTCATCTTCACGCACCCTATACTCCAAGTAAACAGAACAATACAACTACTGTGGTAAAGAAGTCGTCCATGCCAGCCTGCATTTGAGCTCATGTATTTCATCTATAGGGATTGTCATGTTCCTTGTTTTAATGTATTCTCATTCTATCTTTAGGTATCCCTTATGGACCAGTGAGGCCTGTTATATAGGACTAGCTCCGATAGGAATAATACCTTTGCCTATGGTTGTGGTGTATCATACTAAGAATAAAGTATTGGAAGAAGTCATGAAAGAGAGAAATCAGGAAAGAATAAGAGATACCCGAATAAAATTGGTTACTGAATTCAAACCATATTAGGTAGAGTTAATCAAATTGGGTTTCCAATAATAGAAACACATTTTGAAGGATTGAAGAAAGGCAGGTGAGGGAAAATGCCCTGATCACAAGCATGGGTTATTCTTGGTGCCTTTAGACGGGCTGCTCAAAGACAACCTATGAACAGCCAGAACTGTTTAGAGCAGCTAAAAGGCAGTATACTCTCACCATGTATGAGTCCCAGGGCCAATGTTAGAACTTCTATGGAAATTTCCTTGATAACTTCCATGGAAATTTAAGCTTTCTTTTTCTGAACTCCCTTTTACCAAATAACTCCTGTATATGATTTAATGCTTATTATATTTTTTAATATTCTTATTTATATACATGTCATAACTCTTTCTGCGAAGTCATTTATATACCAGAACTTTTAAAAATAAATAATATATCTAAAGCATCAAACATCATACTGAGTATACAGTAGTAGCTCAAAAATATACTCCCTAGAGGATCCCAAATTCCCTGCCTTCTTTGTTCCTTACAAAAGAGTCATTCAAAGAATATTTCTAATGAGCAAATCAACAAAGTAATGCAGTAGGTAAGGTTAGGAGACTAGTATGTAATAGTTGTGACAGAGCCACTTATAAACCAGGACCTTGGGCGAGTCACTCTCCTCATGAGTAAATGGGTATTGAGTAAGTAGCTCTGTAGGATCCTGTATACTTCTAATGTGTATTGTTTTCTATTGTTTTTTATTAAATTACCACAAATGTAGTGACTTGAAGCACCAGCTATTTATTATCTCACAGTTCGATGAGTCAGAAACCTGGCCATAGAGTAGCTCAACTGGGTTCCCTGCTTAGGGTCTCAAGAGTTTGAAATCACCATGTCAGCTGAGCTGGGATCTTATATGGAGGCCCTGGAGAGGAATTTGCTTCGTGCTTTTTCAGATCACCGGCAGAATTTAGTTCCTCAGAGTTAAAGAACTGAAGTCTCCATTTCCTTGAGTGGTACATTGAACTTCTCTCATGCTTTCGATCTCTGATTTCCTCTTCTGCTTTCAATTACATCTGCAAAGCCCCTTTGCCATGTAACGGAATATAAACCACGGGAGTACAACCAAGGACTGAAGCTAGTGAAGACCACAATTCTACCTACCATAGATACCTGGTGTTCAAAGAGCCGCTAGAGCTGTCCAAAGCTAGAATGAGTAGCTTTCAGAAGTAGTGATGGTTCACTCATTGGAAAGTTTCAAGTAGACACATTTGAGAGAGAGAATAGATCAAACATAAGGTTTGGTGTTGTTCTGTTTTGAGGAGGGGCCCTTTCCAACCCTGACAGTAAACGATTCTCTTCTATAAGTGTGAGTCAAAATATTGGCATTCAATTTTCTATTTACTGAAGTCCACTGGCAATTTTTTTTGCCATCATGTGCGGTCTAAGGATGGTACAAAAAGGTACTCTCAGGCATTGCAGGGTCAGTAAGAAAGGATTTCGCAGCCTCCTTTGTCTCCTTTCCAAAGCTATGAGCCACAGTAACATGTCTTCCACAGAATATTATATAAATGTACACTTAATTTATGCCTCTTAGTTAATTCATATATCTAAGCCTGCCTGACATAAGCTTAAATATTAATGTACATATTGCAATACAGCTAGTAAACTTGGAAAAGTATGTGAAATGTATTTAGAAATAATGCAAATTGGAAAAAGAAATTCTTCAAAAATATCCGGAATGCTTCTGAATGCAGAATGAGCAACCCCTGGGAATATTCCAATTTCACCTGCTGTCATCTCTCTCCAAATTACTTCAGAAATGCCATGCTTGGTTGAGTGCTGTATACACAGGTGGCTCTGTATCAATGGTGTTTAATGATGGCATGCACGGGGAAGAGAGAGGAGGAGTAAAATGCCACTTTAGAATATGTGACTTTTAGTAGAACTGCATTAGCAAATGTGAAGCACATTATAAGAAAACCTCCATCATCTGGAAAGCTATTGAAGAGGGAAAAGTGTTCTAGCCACCTGAATTTCCTGGTCTGTGGATGATTACCCTGAATTCCCTTCCCACTTTCACACTTGTTGAAATACTTTGTAAAAAGTGAATATTCACTTTCTCAGATTAAAATGTTGGCTTTATGAATGCTATTAAAGTGGACTTACAGATCATATATTTTTGCCAAATGCTGAGAGTAGAAACTAGATGAGCTATAGTAGATTGAATCGAACTGCCCTGAGCCTAACACATGCCTAGATATGGTGTTTGCAAGTGACATACCTGAGACGTCAAATGTGTTTGCAACTCTGACCTACGTTGTTGCCATTCACCACCACACATTGTAATGTGGTAACTTCTATTAGTTAAGGGTACTGGTGAATAGCAGCTTCTTTGCTCTGTGTATGTACTCACTTGCAGAGTGGAAAATCAGTGCTGGGCCTCGTATTCTGTTTTTTTTTTAAGCCTCCCTGGCTCTGTGGCCAGTTGGAAGTTGGTAACAGATATGTATTGCAGTGATTTGAAAATCCTTTTTATAATTCTATATGTGACCAGGGCGTCAAAGGAATAATTTCAGAAATCATAAGATAAACTGTCAGCCTAGCCACTAACAAGTCATGTGACTCTGGATGCCAGTTTTTCATCATTAAAACAAAACATTTGGATTAAATCAATAATTTCCAAATTTGAGTCATGTATATTAAATGACCCTACATTTCCGTTTGCCCAGAAAAGATCTGACTTATGCCAGGCCTCACGAAGTAATTATTATTTGTGTTCCCTTTCACTTTCAGAAGTATCCCAGTGGGACAATAAAGTATATATGTGCCATATTTATGGCCATTGTCGAGAGGGAAAAACTTATTGCTGGATCTTCCATGGGCCAAAATAAAACTAACTGAAATCTACATGATTATCATTCTCATATAACCTTATGAGCAAAAAAATTTACAAATGAGATAAAGACCAATCTATAAAACCCATAAATTCTAATAACCAACATTAAAAGTTTGTCCTAGATTATGCTTTTTTCTCTGAAATTAAATCACTAATGTTAGGTCTAATATGAAAATGTAGCTTGGGAGGAGGTTTAATCTTTGGGTTGTTATATTTTTAAAGATATCAATAATATTTATTCTGAGAATATCCTCCTAAGATTTTTCACATAGATGTTACCAATAATTTCAAAGCTTTTTTGTTAGGGGAAATCAGATTTCAGATTTTACTAAACTCTTCATTTCAAATGAAGTTTGCTTGATAACTCTATGGAATTTTCCCAGTAATACTGCAACTATACTGAAATCTGTCTATCTAAAATCTGTTTTCTAATAAAATCATTTGCTAACATTGGAACCACAATATACTTTAGTAAGTATTCATAACTTACTGCCAAGAACCGTCACATGTTGACTTGCCTAAAACACATCGTGGTTCCATGACCTCTGAGTGCCTTCCCATCACCGTCACCACCATGAGCTATACCACCACACTCACCAAAATTCTTTCTTCCCTTAGTGGACTCATCAGATGCTAGATGTACTGAGAGATGATTGTGCCTTCACTTGGAGGAAATAATATCTCAGGCCCAGATGCAAAAGTGGGCAGTGAAACTAAGTGGCTGTACTGGGTTACAGATGTAACCGGACAAGGCAGAATATGCTCAGAATATATGCTATCATGACAAATGAAAGCACTCACTGAAAACTTCTTACAAAGACCTCAATAACCTCTCAGAATTTGCTTGAGCACCTCCTTGAACGCTGGATTGAGAAGCTATCCAATTGGAAATTCCAGTTATAATTGGTGATTGGCCTTTGGAAACTGAGTTATAGCACATTTCTCCTACATAATAAAATTACCTGCTTTAAAATGTTTTAAAAATGATTTGGAAATCGGGTTAAATTTTTATTTTTTTTTTAAAGAGGAGGGGAGTGGCAGAGAGCCCTGACTTGGGCCTTGATCTCATGACCCTGAGATCAAGACCCCAGCTGAAACCAAGAGTCAGATGCTCACCCACATGCCCCTTAAAGTTACCTTTTTAAAAAATAGTTTTATAGGTTACTGTCTTATCACATCCTAAAATAATGTGAATTTTTAAATTTTCTTTATTTTTTTTTAAGAAAATGAGACTTTGGGAGGATTGAACAAAAATCACAGAACAATTTTAGAGGTAAGTCTATGAATTCTTTTTGACGATATAGTGGGAAATCGAAGCTGTTAAGAAATATGAAAGAAAAAAAAAAAAACCAACCTGCAATTCAGAGGCCCCAAATCTGCCATGTCCTAGTTTTCCATTTGTGATATTGCTTTTGACAGGTCCTATTGTATGGTGTCAAACATACCATGCAGTACAAGAAAAGATATAATCAAGAAAACACAGTTTGAAAGCCTGCAGAAAGATTTGCCAACTAAAATTTTTCCAATGAGTCTCACTCACTTTTGTTTTTCCCCCCATGCATTTTCCCTATTCATCTTTTCAAAGGTAAATCAATGCTTTCAATTATAAGTAGGATTTCTGTTTCATTCCAATAAGCATTCATAAAATTCTCAGTCCCTGCAAGCTGGCTATTCTCACCTATTGGGATTTGGAATGCAATATGGTGTAATAACTTCTCTTATTTATAAAATAATTATGACCACAATGCTTTCCTCAAACTAAAAACAGAGGGCCTGTTTACTGTAAAAAGATTGTAGGCCTCTCTGAGTTGCTGAACGCAACTTGGTTTTTCGATTATTTTGAATATTCCTGGAGACAAGGAGGAACATAGAAGTGTCTTAAAACTAGAGAAATTCTCCTCTGCAGTTTGAGAAGGAAGATTATAAAATATAATATTCCTAAGAGGCAATACAGGCTGAAAAGCATACAGTCTCAGGTGCTTAAGCGCTGTGGGACATTAGGGAGAAATGAATAGTTTTGACCCATTATTGACAAATAATGACCCATTGTAGTACAAATACCAACATGTTCATAATATCACTTTAAATTATAAACGTCTGTCAACCTGAAACCAAGAAACCAGTTCAAAAAGCAAGGTGTTTATTTGGGAATTAGAGAATTGCAATGAAGGGTACACAGATATGGGTAGAAACCCACATAATGTCCCATTTACAGGAGGTGAACTCAGGGCTCTTATAGATTTTCTTGTTCTTGCTGACTTGGAATGTTGGTGGTTTGCCCCAGTTTAGAGGTTTAGAAAACAGGACATGCAAGGCAGTTCCTCCAAAATGGAATGGCTGCCCTGTATCTATTTTTAAAAAATGGCTCAATTTACATCATTTTTCACACTTCATAGAATTAAAGAATCTCTGTCTTGTTCACTGACGTATCCACAGTGCCTGCACAGTTCCTTAACGTAGAAGGAGCTTAACACAGTTTTTGAACGACCCAGAGTCAGTGACATTATCCTCTCTGCTGGAAATCCAAAGTGACTCATAACCAGATTATCCAGTTGGGAAGACACAGAGAACAGTAGTATGTTCTGGATACAAATGTTCAAGCCATCTTAATGATTAAATAAAACAAATAATCATGCTGTTCATTTTCATATCTTAATCACTGCGTACTGATTTCCTACAGATTCTCACCACTTCTGTACTGCACTGAAATTCTATCATAGGGAACATGACAAGTCTTCTAGACAAAAACAAATGGGACATGATGCCCAGGCACTTTAAAAATTAGTATTAGAGAGGAGACTACCATTGGACTTCCAGTATATGAGGCCATGTGTGGCCAGGGCAGGCCCAAGCTGTCCATTCTTGTAGATCATCCGAATTATGACTTGCTGGATCTGCAAACTGATTGAGTAAAGGGATTTTCTGTAACTAGTCATCTGTAGGGATATCCAAATGACCCAGTGCCATTTACTGATAAACCTGTCCTTTCTTCACTGCTCTGAAGTAACACCTTTTTTGTAATTCTTATTTCCATATCTGCATGGGACTATTTTGTACTAATGGTGATACTGGTTTATTAATGTCTCATTACCGCATTATTTTTATTACTATTTTATTTTAATCGTTGTTGATAGCATACCAAGTCTTCCAGTGTTGATCTTGCTCAACACTAATTAAGTTTTCTTGATCTTTTGTGTTTTAGAGGCAGCCTGTCAATATCTACAACAAATTTCTGCAGGGATTATGATTAAAATGGCAGTGAATTTAAAGATCTATTTAGTAAAATGGGCACTTTTGTAATATCTAGTATTTTATATATAATTCGAATTTACTTCAAGATTTTATATTTCCCTAAGTAAAAGCTTTCCATATCTTTCATTGGATTTATTCCAATGAATTATTTTTATTTCAGATTTATTTTTAACATTTCAAAAGGCATCCACTTATTAATTTCCTTTTTAATTATTTATTATTTGTGTATGGGAAAAGTCTATTATTCATATTAGCCTTATATCAGATAATAAAATTTTCCCCAAGCATCCCTTAGGCTGCACTTCAAAAGTTGGGTATATTTCCAGTATCATTTTTTTAAATTGTATCTTATTTCAAGTGTGGTTTCTTCTTTGACCCGTGGGTTATTTAATTCCCTTTTGCTTAATATCCAAGCTGTTTTGGGATTTATATTTCTAGTTTAATTCTCTTATGTTCAGATAACATTTTCTGAATTATTTCAGTCTTTTAAAATAGAAGACCAGCTTCTTGGCTAAAATTAATTTTAGTAATTTTTCCATGTAAATTTTAAAGAAATATGTATATTAAAAACATTAGATCAATTTGTTCACATCTATGCACCTGTTGTTCAGGTCTTCAATATCTTTGCATTCCCACCAGCTGTGTATATCTTCAGTCCCTTGCCAACACTTATAATTTTCTATCTTTTTGTTATAGCCATTCCACTGAACGTGGAATGGTATCTCACTGTGGTTTTGATTTGAATTTCTCTGGTGACTAACAATGTTGAGCATCTTTTCATGTGCTTGTTAGCCATTTGTATATGTTCTTTGGACAAATATATTTTCAAACCCACTTCCCTTTCTGAATTGGGTTCTCTTTTTGTTGACTTGTGGAGTCCTTTATATATTCTAGATACAAATCTTTTATCAGATATACAACTTACAAATACTGTTTCCCATTCTGTGAGTTCTCTTTTCACTTCATTGACAGTGTTTTGGAAGCACAAAAGTTTCAATTTTGATGAAGTTCAATTTATCTTTTGGTAATTGTTTTTGGTTGTAGTTTAGGTATTATGTCTAAGAATGTTTTGCCAAATCTAAGGTCATGAAGATTTATTCCTATTTTTTTTCTAAGAGCTATATTGTTGTTACATTTAGGTTTCTGATCTATTTTGAGTTAATTTTTGTATATGGAATTCAACCATATTCTTTGGCATATGAATATCAAGTTGTTTTAGCTCTGTTTGTTGCAAAGAATAGTCTTTCCCTGCATTGAATTGTTTTGGGACCCTTGTCAAAAAACAATTTACCATGAATCTGATGGTTTATTTTTGGATTCTTAATTATATTCCATTGGTCTATATGTCTATCTATGCTTATACCACACTGTCTTGATTGCTGTTGCTTTGTAGGAATTTGTTTTTTGAATATACTTGAGTAAGGGACAGTTTGCCATAATTTATATCAGGGATTTAATTAATTAAATATTGAATGTACTCTTTTGAGGAATGCTGCTTTACATTTAATCCAAGGACATAGATGTTAGAGTCACCCTTCGAAACTTTGAGTGTTTAAGTTGGCTACTCCATTTTGTGGAACCTGAACTCCATCCCTCCTTCATTCTGTCAGACTGCCCAGAGTTCTTCCAGCTCCTGAGACACTGCTTTTGAATTTGAAAATACTGTGAGGAAAAACGGAGCACCAAATGTCAGGCTTACCTGTTTCCCTGATGTCAAAGAACGTAGCCCCTCAGATCTTGGAGGCATGGTAGCTTTCCAAAGCCTTCAAAAAGTTTTTTTCCCCCCAAAAAAACTTTATCCAGTTCTTCCAGTTCTTCCCAGCGGGGGCATCAGTCCGATATGACCTCCTACCAAAGCCAGAAACAGGAATCAGAATCGCCTTTAATGCATTAATAAGAATAGAACAATCTTGCTGGAGAACAATTTACAGATTCAACCTTTGAAAGACATTATGTAAGTCATTTTGAGGCCTATCGTAGAACTATTTTCAAAATTTAAAAGAAAAAGAAATATTGGATTGGGGGGGTCTTCTCTGAGAATGTAGGAACTAAGTTGATCCTGGAAGAAAAATAAAACTCTCAATAGGCAAAGAGCTCTGTGGAACAAATTATTCCATAATAGCTTTTGATAAACAGTATAATGAAATAAAATGTCAAACAACAGAGGAGACCTTGGGAAGAAAAGTATACCTAGCAAAAAAAAATCTGATTCATATTATAAATCCTGCAATTATTTTACTATTGCAATAATATCAAACACTTTATATCAATTATATCTGATGAATTCTATTATCAGAATTAATGATGGGACCTACAAAAATAAAATGAATCAACTGGGGGAAAATAAAATTCACTAACAGAAAATAAGAAGAGTAATAATACTAACCTTTCAATCAGTAACTAATGCTAAGTCAATTAATGCAAATAAAGCTCCCTCAGATGCTTTGATGGAAACATCTTTGAACTATCAACCTATTATTATTGTGTATTAAAAGAGAGCTTATTGAAGTCATTGTGCTCTCATCTGGGGGTGGCATATATTGTAATATAAATAGGGGGGTTTAGTGATTTATAATACACAGTTTTCTTTTCCATAAAACAACGGCAGTGCTCTCTGGATGAATTCCTGGCAAACCACAGAGCACTGTTCTTTTCTTTCTATGCCCTTGTCAGAGCATTTGAATCACTCTGTACTCTATTGAGTTGACAAGTGCTCTTCACTGCCTGCCTGAAGCCAGTGTAACCCATATTACAAAGCAAAGCCAGCCTTTCCTCCACCGTTTCAGGAAGAAACTTCTGTTTTTGAGTGGTTGCAAAATAGGAGTAAAGAGAGGAGGAAGGTGAGGAAAAGCCTTACTGAAATATTTACAGACCTGTTATGGTCACGGTGGCAGAGGCAATGGCTTTCGTAATTGGTAATTGTACTATCAAACTTAGCGGTGAGATTATATGTCTCAGGTCTCAGTTCATAGCAGCCTACTTTCAGAATTAGCTCATAGTGGTTTGCCAGGTAAAGGCCAAATTGGCATTATTAACAAATTCTCCCAAAAAATCTAGATTCAATTAGAATTTCGGAGTGTGTCAGGGTTTGTTAAGTTTAATAACACCAGAAATTAATGTAACCCTATGAGGGCAAGCAACACCTCCATGGACCATAACCATTTAATATCCTGGAAAACAGGCCCAGACTCTCCTTTTTTTCATCCAATTTGCCAACATTCTTTCTATCTCTCCTGAATTCTAATCAATCACAAGAAGACTGGCTGCCAGGAATGATTTCCTCAAAACTGGAAACAAAATGTTACTATCTCAGCCTAAGAAAATTATAACATATTTACTTTCTATGTTGCTTCTGGGCTTCCTTGCCTGTGCAGAAACTCATATAGTAACAGAAAGTGTGTACCGATAAGAAGAAAAATTCAGACAAAC
The DNA here is from genome assembly GCF_024610735.1 of Ursus americanus. Lineage (NCBI taxonomy): Eukaryota > Metazoa > Chordata > Mammalia > Carnivora > Ursidae > Ursus > Ursus americanus. The sequence continues at coordinate 29,160,970 of NC_142145.1, forward strand.
CGATTTCACCGAAATAAAGACTACTCAGAACATATATTGTCAGATTATAAAATCATTTTTCATATTTTTTGCTTCAGTTTTAACATTAATATTCAAATGTAGAAAGCCTCTTAAAGACGTAGTAGGTCACAAAAATCCTGTAAGCCCAACTCAGTTGTTGAAAGTCTGTCATCTTCCAAGTCAGATGCATATTTCGTCTTCGTTAAATGCTCCCCAACGTCCTCTCTCCTTCCCTGGCTAGAATTCTTTACTTCTTCCTTGGTGTTCTCACACAGTTGTGTCTTCCACTTAAAACGCAGCATATACTTAGAACTTTGCACGAGGTAGCTCCCTTAATGCTCATGATACTCTGATGAAGCAGGTGTTGCTTTCCCTGTTTTCCAGATGAGGTCACAGAGACTCAGAGAAGGCTAGTGACTCCCCTGTGGTCCTTCATGAACTCTCTTCTGACTGACTCAAAACCAGAGGCTCAGTCTACTCTACCATTCTTCTCCTTGGCTCTTGTTATTTCATCAAAGATTTATGTACAACACTCTTTGAAATAATCTAAAGGCCTTCAGCTTTACCACCCACAACCTTTCAGAATATCTACATCAGGTAAAAGTTATGGGGATGATTTTTTAAGCTTATCAGAATCTGGCATCAGTTACTCTTAACAAGCCATAAGAAAGGACATACATTTGTCCACCTGATTTCGGGAACCTCCATGCTTTAGTCCTAAGATTGCCTGTTAGTTTTCTCGATCAGTGAGCCCTTATCCTGTCTGATCCTGACTTCTCCTTGGGTCCCTAAAACACTTTGTGTGTTCCTGCCTCCATGGTTTTGTAAAATTATATATATATAATTATACACACACACACACACACACACACACAATACATATGCTATTGCACATTATATCTATATATCTATATATAATGTGTACATATTTATAAACATACATATATAGGGAGAGAGAGTCACATATAAATCAGTAACCTATAGTGACTAAGAACTCTGCATTTCAGTTATTGCAAATTATACTTCAGTAAAAAAATAACCTAAAAACTACAAACAAGCAAAAATCCCACTGTGGTTTATACTTCTTTGTCCCCTTCGTAGTGGCGTAACTGGTTTTCCAAACTGTAGGTGTAGAGGTAGAAATGGTTGAAATACATCCGTAGTTATTTCAGCGTATTCCTTGGATATTATCTCTTAAAATATAGAAAGAGCGCCAAAACCTCAACGCCTCCATCTTCTAGAATTACACCACTTTCTACAAAGCATAGATAATAGAATTCAGACTCCATTAAAATGAGGGTCCAACTACATGAACCCCAATAAACTGAGGGTCTTGCTGCAAGGGAAATAAGAAGGGTTACGGAGCACTTTCCCAATCCGTGATGCTGTCTCCGAACAACTTACCCTTTCCATCCCTCGTGTTCTAACTTTTGAAAAGAAGATAACTTTAAAATTGTGGCTCAGTTTTTTTTTGAAGTCATGGAATAGAGTCAGGAGAAAAGTGAAAATCATATCTGGTAGTAACAGCTTTGGAAATAATGTGGTATTTAAATAAGATATAATAGTAAATTGTTCTAATAATAATGTTCTGACATGGAGATTTCTGAATGCCAGATGTGTTGATAGTCTTTTCTTATCTCCCTTTATGTTACATTATTTTCATTGTGAAATGGTTTTATTATTCTTCGTACATTAAGTTTAAACCAGTAACCATATTTCAAGCCTTATCGTTCTGAAGCAGCAATCTTCAGTACATTTCAGAAGGTATTAAGACACCAGACTGAAGTTCCACTGATTTCAGTTATGCAGAATTTCCTGAGAGAGACTGTCTCATTGCTGTTCAAAAATAAAATTGGGATATAAAATATGAATTCTGATTAGTCTTCCCTGTAGTCAGTCCCTTTATGGTTAAGAGTGTGACATTGCTGACAGCTGCTCAGAATGCCTCGTTGTTCTCTATTACAAACCCACTGACACCAACACTGTTGCTTGAATTTGCTGAAAGAATTAAGAATAAAAATATAGAGAGCTTTGTTTGATTCATAGGGTATTCTAACACCAAAAATATAATGCTATTAGATTTCTGCTTTTTATAGGAGAGTAACATGTGACATAGTAAAGAAATTTCCTCTTCTACGAACTAATAATAACATCAAATAAAAACAAATCTGGACTTCGGTAAGGAGAAACATCATTTTACAAAGGCTATTACAATAGTGTCCCAACCACTGGATTTGCAAGCATCTCAAAACCAAGCAGAAAAAGACTTTTTTCTGCAGGGCAGTGCAAGCAGGGCTCGTGGGAACTTTTGAGGGGAAGATGGGAGAGCTAACGGAGGTGACAGCGTGATCATGGTGGGCTGATGGGAAATATTTTTAGCTATGGTCAGTCAGTCCTCTAAATGAGCTATTAAGAGGGGAAGTTCTATACTTAAGTGGTTGCTTAGACTTGGGGGCAAGCCAGAGTTTAGGGATTGCAGGGGAGAGAGAAGTCTGCCTAAAGTTTGGCCAAGTTAAATCAGTAGGTAAGTGATGGGCAATTAATTGTGAACCGTTGGTCAATGTTTTGCTAGAAATCCTATTTTTAAATCAAAATGAAACCAAATCAACAAATATACTTGAATGCCTACCATCTATGGGACACCAAATTCTGTGGAGAATGATACACTCTGAGGTAATCTTATTGGCCATGACTCTCTCTCTCTCCTTGGAACTGACCATGGGGAATTTTGTGTTCTACTACTCCTTGGTCACACTTGTTCCCTGATGCTGGAAATGCTTTAGTGAATGAGGGATGACAAAGCAGTGGAAGTAAAACAAAGTTATGATTTGTGAGTTCACAGAAGTGCCCAAAGACAATAGTAGGCAAGTTGTGCCAGTGAGTGCATGTTTTCTAGGCTGAACTTATAAATAATTTATGTCAATTAAATGCCATGGTGGGTGTGTGTGTATGTGTGTGTGTGATGTGTTGAGATGGCACCAGAAGAGACAAAGAGGCGAGATGTAAAGTTTCTGGCAGGGCAAGTGGTCTATGGTTGGAATGAGTGTCTTTTCTTCAGCACAGAAACTGAGGACCCCCTAAGTAGAATTAGCCATATGTATTGCCAAAGAGAGGACAGGAAGGAGCATCAGGCAAGAAGCTAGATATTCATTTTCTTCCTGGAACTGCCTGTAATAATTAGGATGATGTTGTACAAGTCACTTAAACTCTTTGAACCTCACTGCTAATATCTATAGAATGAAGGTATTTGATAAACTTTAGGGTTGTTTCGCCCCAGGTTTAACAAACTGTGATCATCATTAATGATTATACAGTTGCATGAGAAATTGTACTTACATTCATAGTGGTATGAGAAAAGTTAACGAGCAACATTTATTTGCTTAGAGACAACAGAACGGATGTCAAATAGTACATGTGATTAGTTATAAAAATAAATGCTACAGATATTCATGTATTAGCAATTTGTAAAAGAGTGAGAACACTTCTAAAATACATCAGAAAAATGAAAAGAGGTAGAATTTTTGAGTTAGTAGTTCTTTTATTTTTGTTTTTTGGGTTTTTTTTTTTAAACACATTAGGCGATCTTATTATCTATGTGTTTGAAAGCTAGTATTTCAGGAAAAAAATGCACAAGGCTTATGATTTCTCTGTTTTGAGAACCACTTATGAAAATATTTTTTTTAATTTTTTTATTTATTTATTTTTTTTTATATAATGATTTTTTATTATATTATGTTAGTCACCATACAGTACATCCCCGGTTTCCGATGTAAGGCTCGATGATTCATTAGTTGTGTATAACACCCAGTGCACCATGCAATACGTGCCCTCCTTACTACCCATCACCGGTCTATCCCATTCCCCCACCCCCCTCCCCTCTGAAGTCCTCAGTTTGTTTCTCATAGTCCATAGTCTCTCATGTTTCATTCCCCCTTCTGATTACCCCCCTTTATCCCTTTCTTCCCCTACCGATCATCCTAGTTCTTATGTTCCATAGATGAGAGAAATCATATGATAGTTGTCTTTCTCTGCTTGACTTATTTCACTTAGCATTATCTCCTCCAGTGCTGTCCATGTTGTAGCAAATGTTGAGAACTCGTTCTTTCTGATAGCTGAGTAATATTCCATCGTATATATGGACCACAACTTCTTAATCCAGTCATCTGTTGAAGGGCATCTCGGCTCCTTCCACAATTTAGCTATTGTGGACATTGCTGCTATGAACATTGGGGTGCATATGGCCCTTCTCTTCACTACGTCTGTATCTTTGGGGTAAATACCCAGTAGTGCAATGGCTGGGTCATAGGGTAGCTCAATTTTTAACTTTTTAAGGGACCTCCACACTGTTTTCCAGAGTGGCTGTACCAACTTGCATTCCCACCAACAATGTAGGAGGGATCCCCTTTCTCCACATCCTCTCCAACAATTGTTGCTTCTTGCCTTGTCTATTTTTGCCATTCTAACTGGCGTACCACTTATGAAAATATTTTCTCAAGCTAATCCATGTTTATTTATGACAACTGGGTCTGAAATGTATGATCCCCCTATATGCCTGTATGGATGAAGTTTTAATCAACATGGGTAATATTTATATTTACTAGCAGGGTGATATAATGTCTAACCATAAAATATGGCTTATGGGTAATAATAATATCAACTTTCAAAACCTAAGAAAATGAAAAATGAAACTTGATAGCTTTTTGATGTCATCAACGAAGAGATAAATAGTGGTTAATAATCAATTGTATAGCCTCATATTAGGCTGAACTTTTTAGCAGTTTTAATAGAATTTCTTTAAATATATCAGAGGAAAAAATAAATTTCTAACACACATAAATAAGCTACAAATACAATTCACTTAAATATAATGACGTCTAATACAAGCAGTCCCCTTAAAGAGGCCTTAAACATAACATATTCAAAATAGGATGCGGTTATTATAGCTGAAACAAGAATGAGCTTACAAGTAGCCGTAGAAGGTGGGAGAGTATTAATCTATGTTTAAAGAGACCGTCTGACATTCGGGCAGTGGTATTTTGGTGTACGAGAAGATCAGCATTACATGACTTGCTATGGACCAGAAAACAGGATTAATCTGTACCCATCTATCAGGAAGACTGATAGCCCCTTTTGCTGGTTAATGCAGGGTCATTTTTCAAGTATCAGATGTCTTTGTGATGTGAATTTTATGGCTCAACAATTTTCCAAGGTTACTCTATTTATGGTAGAGAGTAATTTGCCAATTCAACCACTGTTGCTTGGAATAACATTCATTCTGATCTTCAACTCCACGTTTATATTTATTGTGATATATGATGAATTGCCTGTCACTGCTGAGTAAGGCACAGGAAGTTTACTGTGGTCACTCCAAAGCAGTCAAAACTTAACACAAATTGTTCTTTGGATTGAAAACACAAATGAGCTTACTTTCATATTCGTTGTTAACTAATTCTCACCCTTATCTGTTGGTGCTGCATGATTTCCAAGATTTTTGTTCTGTTCTTTGTTAACAGTTGCTGCAAATAAGGCCAGTACTTTTCAAAACTTTTCGAAATTTATGTCAAAATTCAATGAATTTCAATTATGCTTTATAAAATACACAGGGAGAGAAACATATAGCTAACATATAGCTAACATCATTTGAGAGCTTCCTGTATGATGGGTGCTGTGTCACACAGAGTATTTCATTTAAACCACGAAACTTCAGGGCACCTGAGTGGCTCAGTCAGTTATTGATTTCAGCTCAGGTCCTGATCTCAGGGTCATGGGATGGAGCCCTGCTGTTGTGTTGGGCTCCATTCTCAGCATGGAGTCTGCTTGTCCCTCTCCCTCTATTCCCTTCTCTCTTTCTCAAATAGATAAACAAAATCTTTTTAAAAAATCATAAAATTTATTACTGTGAATATTCGATGAGTGGCGTAATACTGGCCAATCCAGAAATATGGAAGACCATCCAGAGAAGTTTCTGAACTCAACAATTATTTACAAAATGCTGCTGGGTATCCAGCACCATCAAAGTGTGGGTGGGTATCAAGTGATGATTGAAGAAAATGTCAATGTAAGAAATTTTGAAAGTAAGAATCCTTAGTAAAAAAAAAGGGGGGGGAGAAAGTATTAAGGAAGGTTATCACTAAATAATGAGTCTCCAATCTTCATCACCTCTAATTTTCCTATTTCCAAGGATGTATAGTCATTGTAATCATGTTTTACTGTCTCTTCTGGCGAGAGATTAATTTATGTTTTTCACATTGAAAATGATAGCCTAGTTAATACTGATTTGACTTTTTATAAATAGTAATTATAGAAAAGACTGGAAAAAGAAAGGCCATGTAGATTAGATGAACGAGAGATTGGCCAATGGGTGAAGTCAATATATACACAGAGCTGAAACATAGTAGCTTACGATTATTGTTGTCAGTAATTACAATGAAGCCCAGGTGATTAAGAAGTTAGGCCAAGATCAGACCCAGAAATTTGTAGACCAAATCAAGTTTTCTGTATTTTCATTAAAATGACCTCAACTCCTGGACGAAAAGCACAGTGCAGACATGGAGTTGAAGTGTTGTCACATCGAAGATAAAAGAGATTATTTTAGTAAAGATAGAATGGAGCAGCTTTAGGGGATTTTGCCGGGGAGAGGCTTGTGATTGTATAGAACTATGAGGTTTCAGGAGGTCTGAAATGTCTATTTAAGGTCCCATGAGACTTTCTAAAGCTGAACTGAATACTGGAAGAAGGGCCTGTTTGGAAGTTGTGTTCACTCTATTACTCCAGATTCCTACAGAGATGTCATTGACTGGACAGAGTCTCAGAGATTAAAAATTCTCCCTGGATTTTAAAATCCTTTGTAGAGGGTATTTTTAGATGTTTTAGCTACCGTTTATTTCTATAACTCTAGTACCTAATTTAGAACCTCCTGAGTGAATTTTTAAGGAGTTGAAGAAAGTTTCCAGGGAAAGAAAAGTAGTGAAACTATTTCTCAACAAAACAACAGTAATAACTCCTCGATCCAAATGAACTTGGCCGTCAAGCCCTAAATTTGGTCACTCTATTGCAGGGAAAATTGAATGGTCCATACGCTTCTCAAAACTCAAACTACAAATGATTTAGGTTCCTTGACTGGTTTAGACAAAAGGAATCTAATGTTTTGGACATCTTCGAATACTTTATGCCTTTCTCCTCTAGTGGTCATAACTCTTACAGATCGCTTATTGCTAATGCTATAAGCCCGAGGCAGAATTGAAATAGTAAAAAATAATTTGTGAAAGTCAGGCCTGTTTCACAAGGGCCCTGGGTTAATGTGAACCATTAAGAACGGGCATGTTAAATATTCACTCGCATTTTTTTCTATGTTTTATATATTTTTTTACTTTAACTTTTTAAATTAGCTTAAAATCTTTTTGTACACAGTATAAGATGTGATCATTTATTTCCCTAAATAATGTATTATGTAATATTATGATGCTTCACTTTTCATGTACATATTTCATAATTTCATATGTATTCATAACTTTATATACATACATACACACATATGTTTGCTACAGGATTATCTGTTTTGTTTTATTAATCTATCAATTCTTACAAAAGTACCACATTGTTCTTTGAATATTGAGTAAAAATGCCACCGTTGATTAATTTTTATTTTTTCAAAATATTTTAACTGTTCATTGTTTTGGACTAATGCATTTCCTTTATTTTATCCAAAGCAAAGGCTTACTGAGAACCTAACGAGTTGCCAGACACAATAAAACAAGACCTAAGCGGTCTCAGTTCTCAGGGAGCTCGCAGCGCAGTACAAGTGTATGTCCCTGGCTAAAGCTTCTGTCCAAATTCTCCTTTGTGTTTCTCCTGAGATGCACTAGGCCAGACTTTGAAGAAGCCTCAAATATTATTTCATCTTTCTCCCTTCATGCCTTAATCAGAGCGAGAACTTACCAGCCTGCTTCCTTCTTCTCACCTTGTCTGCTCACTGCGAACTTGCAGCTCCTGAGCTGAGGCATTTGCAAAAGTAAGTTGCATCTTTGCAACCCCAGATCCCTGAGGGCAGGAGGTCCCGCTTCCTTATTCATGTGGTCTCTGCAGCTCCTGACGCTCTTCCTGGCACAGAGCCGAAACTAAGTATTTGTTTAACATAGCCGGCTTGCTGCTGTGATCTTCACATCTCTGACAAATTTGTAACATTTGCTGCCAGATTGATACTCTTCTAAGCTTCCTCAATTCGGAACCCGTTGATTCATTCACTCCTTCACTCGCCAACAAGTAGTGTCCGTTGCTTCCAACCCACAGGTGTTTTCACGCCTCCCCCAAACAGAGCATTCTGTTCCTTAACCAAGATGCAGGGAAAGGTCGGGCTTCGCACTGAGTGTGCCCTGGTGATAGGCGTGTAGTCCTGGGCACACCTAACACCCCTCTCTCGAGGAGTTTTGCATGAGAATAAGAGGAAGAGAGTGAATGCGGATATTGATGTCTATCAATAAATAAATATTTTGGAGATCTGTCCATCTAAGATAGAATCCTTTGCTAGCTCTTTCCATGAATATCATAAAATGGGCATGGATGAGGGTAGCATGAAGCTGTGGACATCCCCAAACACACCCAGCTCTTGGCCCGTAGAGGACTCCTTTCCCACTTCATCGTACCATCTTCCTTATCCTGCCTCCTAAGTGTTGTTTTCAAACTCTTCTCCCCTTATCAACCTCTATTTGCATGAAATCACCAAATCCTGTTTTCATTTAGCACATCACCGGACCCAGCACCTCTTTCTGTCCCCTCCCCCCTTCATGCTTCTGCAGAGCTGTTACCCCACCCACCCCGCCCTGGCCAAGAGCTCTTCCAGCCTCTTATCTCCTCATTAATCTAAACCCAGTTGCTTTTCTAAATCATTGCTCTGATCTTGCTCCTGATTAAAATTCACAAGACAAAAGGCTGTTTCTCCTGACAAACAAATTCTCTTATTATAATCTGAGATCAATAACTCATCAGATTTCTAGTTTTCCAGAATGCCTTGAACTAAACTTTATGCCCAATTTCAGCAAGTGTCCTTGGCTGGGATTTTCTTTTGGAATTACCACACCCACTTCAGTTTTGGCTCTCTTTTGTCCTTTTGCAAGAATGTACTATTAAATACCAGATAGATTTAAAAAATAATACTAACAACAACTGTAATTAAAATTTATAAGCATCTTTGTTCCCTTCAGACAACTACATTTAAATGTAAAACAGAATTTACCTTTGAGATAAATTACTGCTTTTTTATTCTCAGAAAAAGTCTTGGCAGAGCCAAGCCTCTGTGGGCTTTCATTCTGCTTGGGAACAGGAAGCTACGTCTGGATAAATCTACACTTTCTTTATATTCAAAGTATCTACTGCCCACACTGAGTCATGTGTTTTAGTGAACAGAGAATGTTCCAGGCTGTTCCAGGTCCAGGCTTCAGTCTTCTGTCAGTGCTGACCTTTATGGACTTCATCAACCAGGTCCCTTGCCCTTTGCTTCTGGTTGTGTTTAGCAAAGGGGACACACCAGCAAGACATCAGAAGAGGAGAGAGGAAAGAATTGGGGTATTTCCTTCCTTCTCTCTCTGCCTTGCTGATGCGTGGTTGTGCAGTACTGGCTGAGTTTCTTTCCTCTGTGGGGTGAGCATCTCTCAAACCTACAGGTCTCACCCAGTCCGTAATAGCTTTCTCCACTTATAATGGCTCCCTTGCTGTTACAAGCTCTACCATTCCTTTTAGGCCTCCTTTAGTACTGGTCAACTTTGTAACCAGTCTTTATTAAACACGGTTTAATTACCTCTTTTGAGTTACTGTAACTTATCTGTTCCTCAGCAATACATGTGAGTTCGTAGTTGCTTGAGTGGGAAAATAGAGTTAATATCTGCCCCTTCTATCCAATCCATCCAAGCTGCCGAAAGTCGTGAGCTTCACCTCACATGAGAGAAGTCAGAAAAGAATAGCTGGACTGGACCAATGATCTGATTCATTAGAAACTGACTAATTCATAACGTCCTGAACACAACAGATTAGCCCATTATATTTTGATGTAATTTCATTGTCCAAATGAAGATTCTAGGCTAATGCAATAACCCATAGGAATAGAAGATTTTGCTGTTCATCATCAATGGAAGATGAGATGAGAATGTGGATGATGGGCTCTACACAAGAGTAAAGAAGAACCATTGTTTTCTCTCTGAGACATATGTCATTTGGGCTTAGAGTACAGGGCATGACAGGTTCTGGGCATTTCTGGTGGGTGTAAGCTGAGCTTGTATGGAATGAGTGCTAAGTAGCCTTAGGAAGGCAGCTTTAGAAAGTTGAAATACTGCTATCTCAATTAGCAATAGTTCTCTATGTTATTCTGCTTTCCTTAGTGAGATTTTACCAAAAATTTTTGGATTTATGGAACCATTGGGTCTACTGGTGGATTAAGGTGTAGGTGGCCTGGTGGTGATAACTGAAAGAGAGTTGTATCCAGGAGAAAGTAATTTTCAGAGGGGCATCATCAAAGGAGACAGCAACAAAAACACATAGGCTCCAGGAGGCTGAGATTGAGTCTACATGTGGTAGCAGCTGTGGATACTTTCAGAAACCAGGGGAGCATTCAAAGTAGGCTAATTTCTGGTAATCAAGCTAGCAAGAGCTCATGCATACAAACCATGGTTCCTAGAAGAACTCTTGACTATTTTCTATTTAGTCATTGAAGGGACCGACCATTTGTATTATAATTGTTTAATGTCTATCTATACTATAAGTTCACTGTAAGCTAGCCTTTTTTAAAAAAAGATTTTATTTATGTGAGAGAGAGAGAATGAGCAAGAGAGAGAGAGCACAAGCAGGGGGAAGGTCAGAGGAGAGGGAGAAGCAGGCTCTCCACTGAGCAGGGAGCCTGACATGGGGCTCCATCCCAGGACCCGGGATCATGACCTGAGCCAAAGGCAGATGGTTAACCAAGTGAGCCACCCAGGCTCCCCTGTAAGCTAGCTTTTTACTTTCCTCTGATTCCTTTGGCTGTCAAGATAGGACTAAAATTAAATTCTTAGGTACATACTCAATAAATGTGTATAAAAGGGGGAATGTTGTATAGCTAAAAGAGGCAGTATTGTATCATGGATGAGACTGATGAGTTCCAGTAGCCATATGACCATAGGTAAGTTGCTTAGCAACTCCTTGCCTCAATGTTCTCATCCGTGAATAGGCCCAAAAAGAGTACTTAGTACAAAGGATGGTTGTGAAGAATTAAGTCTTTTAATATATGTAAAATCCTGAGATCAATGCCAGTCATATAGTAAGCTCCAAGCACGCCAGCTATCAATATTATAACTAATTGTTCTCATTGCTATTATTACCAATAATTAAGAAAATGACTACAGAAAGTAGTTGGATAGAAACTGGACAGATGCGACAGCTAAAACCCTTACCTTCTGAGACATGGTTCTAATAATTTCACAAACCATTTTAGGTCACAGTCACCTCTCCTGTATTTCAGCCACTCTGGTTTTATTACACAAACAAACAATTGTGTAGAGAATGATACGCCCTCTTTTTTTTTCACTTGCCTCATGTTTTATTGTCATAAGAATTCCTCAGATCCATCATTTCCTTAAAGATGAGGCATTTTCTCATGCTCCCTTTGCGTTCCTTCTTGCTTCTCTTACTTTGCTGATTGAGAGCTTGGGCACAAATTGTACTTACAAAACCACAAAGTGATTAGACAGGAAATTGTTATGAATATTTTTATTGTTACTACATATCTCCGTACCATTAACTTAGGTTTAGTAATTGGAAATTATATCTTTTACGTTAATAATTGTTAATGGACAAACAGAATTTGATTATTTTTCTCTTTATGTTTATAGTTTCTCTTTTACTATATTACATCAGATAAAGATGAAATGCAGGGGCCAGAAAGCCAGACTGTACCTGTCAGCTTTGGGAGAAATAATGGTGAACATGACAAAGATGACATATATTTGTGTCCAAGTACAGCTACCCTGAGGACAGAGGAGCCCGGTTTGCTTGGACTATAGCATTATCACTATCCCAGCACACTCCCTGGAGAGACTGGCTTTACATAAGCAGAATTGACAGTGGTTTATATTGTTATGCAACTTATGATATTTCAGAGGCCCTACTTGATCAAAACCATCTCCCCAATTACTGTAATACCTGACATTCATCACTGACTTTCCCTTACCTCCTTCACAATAAAGAGGAAAGAGGAATTAAGGCATCATATGGGTTTAATAGCTCTTTAGGCCTTCTCCATAGTGACTGATACTTTGGAGTGAGATGTGACAGATACAGGTGATGAAGGAGAAAGAATCTGGCCTCATGAGTCAGGCAACCTATGTTGTAATTCCAGGTCTCCCACTACTTGGGCATACCAACTTCTGCAGATACGTTCGTTGATTTTAGTGTCCTTTGTTCACTCATAAAGCACCTCTCAGTGCAAAACTAGAGTAACATGGTTTCCAGTTTTGAGAATATTACAGTCCATTGCAGGAAACAGGATGGCCTATGTCAAAAGTTAAATACCAGAGTGGTGCAACAGATGGTTTTCAAATGACTGCTACAAAAGTATAAAAATAAAAGGGTAGGGGGTCACTGTGAACCGAAGGTTTGGGGGGATAGGATCAGAGCAGTCTGTAAAGGGTAAGGTGGGGGGAGGTGTGGGAGAGAGTACAATGGGAGTTAGTAAAGTGCATTATATTAGGTAAGACTTTGGATAGAAACATGAAATACAAACGTTTTATGAATCATTTAAATAATTATAATGAGAGAATTTAGTTTTATGATCTCATTAAAATTCCTGATAGCTTATATAGAATCTACACTTCCATTTCCCTTCAGTTTGTTGGCCAAGAGTTAGCATTCACTGTTTAACTCAGGATTTATATGGGAGGGAAATAACTGGAAGATCTAGTTGTTTTTCTCTGCTTTAATAAAATTTAAAAAAAAAGGAGTTTTTAAAAACAATGCCAAATGGAGCCATCGATTTTTATTTCAAACTAAGCAACTACAGTCTATTCTCTGATAAAAATGAAGAATTCCCCTTTCAGCTGATAAGGCACAGAGTGTTTATCTTTGGCTGATCATAGAACAAAGTTGGCCTGGGCTATCCATCTGCTTTTATGAGGCTTTGTTAACACAAAGAGACAATGAGGCCAAAAGTGGCTTTTGACTTATTGGGTTCTTATCATATCTGGCATCTCTTCATGAAGGGAAATAAAAGTCAGGTGGCAGTTAAATTAGGTGAACTTTTCTAAAATAAAAACAAATGTGGGAAATGGTAGGTTTCTCCCCCTAGTTCCCAGGAGCTGTATGAGAATTAATGTTGCTTGTGATCCTGAAAGATGAAGTTCACTTTATTTCCCTGGCCTTGATGACATGGGCTTAGCATAGCTTATGGAAAAGGATAAAAACAGAGGCATTAATTGAACACCAATCTATTTTAAAATTCTTCTTGACAAATATCTACACGGTCAAGGTTGTCCCACATAGCCAAAGGTTGTGGTATAGTTACTGCGCAGTGAGGCCAAACATACCATGGGGAGACAATGTTGTTTTTGCTCGGATATTGTAAGTTTGCTCTGTGTTGTACATAAACCTCAACGAATGTTTTTTAACATATTAAAGAATTAGAAAGTCTCAAAAGCATTGAGTATTTTAATGGTATCTTTGAATTTTATGGTAGAAGTGAAGTCCTTCCGATTCTCTATTTTTTGTAATTATATCTCGGGATGCAGAGAAACAACCTCAATGGCCATCTTGTCTGCACAATTCAAATCCCTTCATAGGATGTTGAACCGGTGCTTCTTCAATATCTAGGGAACAGCCCCACTATGGGAAGTTCCTGTCCATGGAGTCATCTGGTCCCACTGCGCACTCAACTTGTTAGGCAACCTCTCTCTTTGGCTCAACTTTCTCTTAATTTATAGTGATTAGCAATAGTTTTTAACAACACAAACAGCACTCTGTCCCCATATTAGTGCTTCAAATATTTGAAGAACTCTTCTTTATCTTATTTTTCTTAGCTTTCTCTTTTATTGACATCCTTACCTCCTGTAGCTCTTACTCATATAACTTTGTTTCTAAGCTGCTTATCATCCCGGCCAGTCTGCTATGCATTTGCCTTAGTTTATCAATAACTCTTTTAAATATTGTATCCGGAACAGAAGACTATATTCGGGTGTGAGCTGATGAGTGTGAAATATAGAAAAGTATGATTTAGACTGTATTTTTGTTAATGTAAGCTAATGTTGGTTTTCATAGAGGTCAGATCTGTAACTTGTAGTCAACCAAAATCTGGAGATTTTTTTTTTTGGTCTCATCTGCTAATATATACTTTTAGATAGATACTTTAGAACACACACACACAATCTAGGTATAAAGGGCACCTTAACCCTTCAGTCGGTTAAGCATCTTCCTTTGGCTCAGGTCATGATCTCAGGGTCCTTTGATCCAGCCCCACATGGGGCTCCCTGCTTAGCTGGGTATCTGCTTCTCCCTCTGGCTCGCCTGCCACCTCCCCCTGCTCGTGCTCTTTCACTCTCTCAAATAAATAAATAAAATCTTTTTAAAAAAATCTAGGTGTAAGAATTAACATTATTTCTGTTAAATTTCAGCTTGTCTTTTGGGCCCTGAATTTGCTACATGTTGATTTTGCACATTTATAATTCTAGGACTTCTGGGACTTTATCTAAAACAGTAATTACAAACATCATAGGCAATTGTCACAGAGAGAATTCTCAAATAAAATGAGGTCCTCTGGTATTTTCTGGTCCCTAGTCCTAGCAAAATGCTCCTTTCTCCCAGCCTTCTTCTGTTATTCCCTAACTCTCCTTAAAGTCAGCAAGCCTTAGCAGTCATGTTTCAGCTCAAGTCAAGTGCACACTACAGGGGGAGCCTCAGGAACTAAGGCCTGTCCCTTTCTCCCAAACCCGGAGATTTTGCCACAATTTCACTTGTCTGAAAAGAAAGTAAGAAAAAGAAATAGGAAATATGAATAAAATTGCAGCACTTTCAGAAATGGAATTTTTACACCTACAAGATAAACAAGTCCATGCAAGAAATCCTCTTCAATTATCAATTAACAAGTAACATTAAACCTATTCACAGCATAGGGCATATAAAGGAGGGCTAGACATCACTGGCACTCTAAAGGAGCATACAGCATAATAAGGGGATTCAGGGAGACATACCAGCAAGTCAAGAAATCAAGGAATATTAAAGGTTTAAATTGATATTTTAACAGAACATAGCAGAAGTTACAGGCAAATGGATGAGCGATTGGGAAGTGATGTCATAGATGTGAAAAGAGGCCATTGTATGGTAACATGGTTCAAGGCAGCTCTAACAGGAGGGATCACTTGAATGGGGCTTTTAAGGGGAGAACTGGGGACAGGATTCTAAACAGAAGAGCAACATGGATTGTCTTCACTGGCACATGCCTAGTTCATATTCTGCCATATTTTGCTGTTGTTCATATGATCGGGGTCATATTTATTTTGGAAAATGAATTTAATTCCACTCCAACTCTTGAGACAAGTAATTATTAATTATTGGTTCCAAGTAATGTGACTGAGTTTTAAACAAACACTAGGATTGCATATTCCGGAGAAAGTTATTTTTCCTTGATTTCCAAATGAGGATCTTGGGAAGTGACACATCACTTCTGGAATCCTGAGAGAATAATCAGAACCAGGGGCCTAAGCAGGACCAGCCTATGCAGTCATAGAGGCCAGATCTGGGAAGGGCCATGAGTCCCAGTAACAAAATTTCAAAGGGGCCCACAGAACTTTTCTGGAGAGCTTTGAACCCCAAAGTCCAGGAATAAGACTAAATTCAGGAATATTCCACTTTGTTAGGAGCTAACACATGTAAATTTGGTCTTAAATGAAGTTCAGAATTTCTTCAGATCTCCTTCCTCTGAGCTGTTTTTATACAACTCCATATCTTAGGTGCTGCTAATGGATACCAGTGGGCCCATTATACTATATACTTAGACCAAAAATGCTGTTTTGCCAAAAATAATCTTAGATATTCTCTTTGGGAATTTCCATAGAGTATGAGGTAAATTTTTTGGATACAGTTATTGGATAGGGTAATTAATGATTCCAAACACGGTAAATTTATGAGGCTTATGCTTTCTGCCTTGTGTGAACTGAACCTGCAGATAAGACCAGAAGAAGAATTGCTGAAATATTTAGGCATCTTGAAAATAGCAACAAGAACTATAATAGGGCTATATGGGGACTGCTTTAGAGTAACGTGCATGAGCGTAATCTACTTATAAAAATACCAGTCCCGTTAATTTAAGATCACATCCAGTATTGTAATTATGAGCCTATAGAATTGAGAGGCAGGTCATTCTATGTTTTTGGAAAAAAAAATCTTTCCTTTTCAATTTAGAAATCATTTTTCCTTATATCGAAAGACCAAAGTTGTAGTATCTTCTTATGGCTAAGGCAATGGCAATTTTTGAAAAGTGGATGAATTTAAATTTAGTTGCAATATTCAAAATTCTATCCATTAAAAATGGTCTCCGGAAAACTCCCACAAGGTGCTACACTAAGTAATGCTGATGGAGAAGGAGGATGAAGCGGGCGATGAGAAAACCATGGGCTATCACATGGGTCACGTACCCTTCACCTTGGTCTATAGGTACTTCTGCAATTCAGTAATTATCACTTCTGTCTCTATCAACAGGATAATAAAGAATGGAATATGGCAAGGTGGGATGGAATTTGATCATCCAGAGGCTTCTTATGCTTGGGATATTCTTCCTTTGCATTACTTCTGAGTCTCAACACTGACATTTTTAACCATCTCAAGCTCGGAAGCAATTATCATGGGATTTCTGATCTTTGAATTCCTAGCAAACCATAGACTACGCACAGCAGTTTCTTCCCTTAGTCCACTGACATGATATACAGCTTTTGAATTTATGTGCATTTTACTTAGGATCAAAGAGAGAGAGAGTATGAAAAAGTAGGCTGTCTGTTACAGAAGAACAAATGTATTGAAGAGTTCAAACGTAAGTTTTCTATCAGTTAAAGAAGTGGGAGTCCCTGTGGCCTATAGGAACCAGTGTCAGACTCGTGGGGAAGGATTGTGTCCTAGTAAGTAGAGAGACCCTGGGGAATACAGTGGTGCTGATTTCTCCTCCAAGTTCCGGTGCCTGCAGGAACTTACCCTGTAAGGTAGTATCTACTCTTACTATTCAATAGCACATAGCAGAAAAATCCTCAGAAAATGTTTTTATATATTTTTTATTTGCTTTATTTGCTTTTTATAATATGCCTATGTAGGAGGAGCCGTGAGGCATCATGGAAAGGCTACAATCTAACTTTTGTATTCTCTTCCCGCCATGGTGGCCCTGGGTGTGTTAGTAACATCTGCGGACCTCTTGTTCTTCATTGACAAATGGTGGTATTAATCCTTACCTCATGCCCACTTAATTAAGGATTAAATGAGAGGGTAGGTGCAGGATCTGCCTAAGAGCTAGGTGTGCATCGTATCACCATTCTGTTGAAGTTCTATGTCTGGACTAACCCTCCTTTGGTTTCTCCTAGTGTGCACGTCCCCAGTCAAATGTGTCCCCCTCAGTGAGGACATTCGTTCTTTCCCCAAAGTCTAAGGGGTTCTGTCTTAGGAAACCAATCAGTGCTCTCCTCACAGTACTGTCATTGTCTGCTTTCCCTTGAGTTACCTATTTGTTTGGCCATCTTCCCCTGTAAGGCGTTAACGCCGAGGCAACAGGACCCATGCATGTTACTCATACTTGCAGCCCAGTTCCTCCTCCCGCTGACACCACACACAGCCGGGCCCCAGTCACTTCTTCAGCCAGGGTTCTTCTGTCGTGAAATGAGAAGGTTGCACAGGTGCATAATAATAGAGGGAAAAGCTAGCGCCTGCCCAATTTATTTAAATCCCCTCTGGTGTTTTTCTTTTTCTATTTTCCAGCTGAGTTCCTCAGTCCTTCCTGCCATTTTTAGACTTTTGCCCTCTGGACACATCCAGTGCATTTGTCAGCCAGTTTATCACTCTGTCTCTAATCAATCCACTTCTGACCCATCAAAAATGAGCTGGTTCTTGCTCCCGTTTATGTGGATCAGGCGTGTGATATTTTATATTAAATACCAAAAGAGGCACAATTATAATACACTTATTAAAATGAGATTGTGGGGGAATCTCTTCATTAACAAAAAGAAAGGGAAGCGTAAGTGCTTACACACCTCGTAGGAAGCCTCCAGGGCCTGCCTGGGCCATCTCCCCCCAGACTACCCTTCCACGTGTGGGAAACTCACTTCCACACTGGAAATGGCATGTGAAGGGCCCTGGCTTCTGTGCCTCGGCATTCATATTCATTACAGCATTTTCTTCCCAGGGGTTGAGGAGTAAGGAATGGGATAGGGATGATCAAATAGGAAGGGCATCATCAGAGAATCCTGTCTTGAGAGAGTGACTGTGATGTGATCTAATATTTCTCAAATGCTGCAGTTTCTCTAAAATAGTGTGTTGAAATGGTTCAGCCCAATTTGTCTGGATATCTTTTCACCCTTCCTTTTCCAGCTGGGCCATCTTGCAATTCCCCACCCATCCCTGCCCCTCGTGGGCCTCAACGGCAAACCCACATTTAGGAAAGTAACAAAGAGAAAAACTCCGCATTGCTGTCTGATCCTAACTTGTCTTAGGAAAACTCAGATTTCAAAAGTAGACCTTAGGAAGAAGTGGAGTGTGTAGTCATCATTAGACTGGAAATCAAGGTACCTGGGCTTAAAGTCTTCGCCCAGCTACTAACGAGATAGATGATGAGCCTGGTTAAATTGCCAAGTCTTTCTAGATTTCGGATTTTTAATGTGTAAAATGAGGAGATGTAAATAAACCATCTCTAAAAATGCTTCTCAGCTCAAACATGTTGTCAGTATCTAAATCACTAGACTTTGTAACACAGGGACATTTGTGTGATGTAGACATTTGAAGATAAGATTCCAAATCCCTCATAAAGGTGACCATATACTCTGCTTACATATAAGACCAATTTACACAAGATTCCCACACAATCTCAGCTCATAGACAGTCCTGAGCAAAGTATGCAAACTCATACACTGATATATGAGTGGATAAGAGACCGGGCCAGGTTGATATCTAAAGTGATATCACAGAAAACTGTGTTGTACACATTCCAAGTACTTGAGAAGTGTCTTTGAGATGATTTTTAAGTAAAATCAGAAAAAGTACCTGAATTATTTTCCATCTGCAAATTGGTAATCAAAATTTAGCATATTTTGTACATCACAGTAAAATTTTATTTTCCTTTCAAAATGTCCTATTTCCCATTCAGATGAAAATGCATATTTCATCAGGTTGTTATTTAGAAATGGTAATCAAGCATTTAAATTAAAAACAGATCATTCACCTGTAGCATATATTGCCAGGAAGTGTGAGGCAGACTTTCTCCAGTCTCACCGTCAGCTTCCTTCATACACAGCTTCACGAAAAATAAGGCCATATCTGGTGGCATTAATTCCCAAATTCATATTCAAAATGTTAATTTTTCTTTGAGTTTTAACTTTTATTCTAGCCTTCCTGGGCTTTTTTGTATCTGTAATCTGTGCAGAAATGTGATTTTGATTAGTTTTTTAAAGAGCTAATATTTTTATTTAGAGGGAAAAATGATGGGGAAGGAAAACTCCAATTAGGCCTGCTGGCATGTGGGGTTGATTTCTGTTCCTTATAAGTATAGGACTAGCAAGAGCTGCATGCAAATTTTGGTCATTTTATGAAAATCAGTTGTTTTCAACTCAAAATGTAAACCCTTTTTAGTTCTGAATCTTCCCCCATAGCAGAGTGCCATGCGCTCGAAGTGACAGCCTGTTTTCTTACACAGACAGGTTGGTGTGGAGACACCTTGCTCAAAGAGGCTTGGCTTCCCTATTTGAAAACTTATTTCTCTAAAATCCTCTCCAGTGGAGCTCCCTGGGGGGCTCATTAATCTCAAAATCACAATCTGGAGAATCCACACTGACCTCTTGCCTCAGAAAGCCCCGTGTTCCCTCAGCTGCAAAGGCAGCTTGATGCTCCACTGAGGGTGAAATCCCGAGTGCTATCCTTCCCACCGCCGGTGCAAGGGCCAGCTGGGTTACTTCTTGGATTTCTTACAGCCAACTGACTCAAACTTCCCTCTATGGGACTCCCCTCCCAATCTAAGGCATGTGACAGGAGTCTTCAACTGTCTAAAAACATATCCCTGATCTAAGAAAAATGTCAGAATTTCTGCTACACAAAAGTTGGTTATTTTCCTAAAATAGCTAAAAAAAAAAGAGAAGAAGAAGAAAAGGAAGAAGAAGAAAGGAAAAAGAAGAGCAAGAAAAGAAAATGCTCACAATTTGGAATACATTGACTTAAGAAAGCTGAGAGGAAAAGAAAAGAATGAAAAAAAATATAAGAATGAAGGCTGTAATTGCACACGAGAGGATAGAGCAAAAAAGCTATCATTTGTGAAAAGGACGAGCCAGGATTCAGAGCAGGTTGAGCGCCAGAGGCATAATCAGCCTGCAGAAACTTCGCACAGTGGTGGCATGGGGGCGGGGCGGGGGGTGGAGGGGAGCTGGGTGAGGGCTCAGCATCCCCACCCCATGCAGTCAGCTCCATGCCCAATGCTCTGAGAAGACACAGCATTTACAAGTAGAATCCTTGCTTCCTTCTGACTTAGGTCTTCATTCCCAGATGCTCAATAGTTTTCGGGTTGACCTTCAATTAGGAGTGGCTCCAAATCTGTAGCTTTAAATTCCACTTCCCCTTCTCCCCATTCCCCATGGTCTCTCAATCAAATGGTTAATGACCTGGAAATAAACGTACTGGGAGACTGGGGTGCTATTCAGGAATGCAAAGACTGCGATGCAAAGTGGGCTTTTTAAAGGGAATAATCACTTATTGACACATTAGCAAGTTCTGATCAAGGTGGACCCATTTTCCTAAAGTAGCTAGCCTGTCCTAAGCCTTGACATGATGCAGTGGCAATGCTGTCGTGTGACACTGTGAATATTCACAATGAAGGCTTTTAGGGAACAGAGGTTAATTGCATTGGAGGCAGGTGGTCTTTGCCAGCTTCCTTTCTCCTTTCCTGAGATTCTAATTTTCTTACCTTCTGTGAGAAGAATATTTAAAGAATATTCCTTTAGGAGACTGCTGGGACATTAGCTAGGCTGCTGTCTGTTGAAGTTTCAAGTACAGTTCAATTAGACTCAATTTAACATATAATCTCTCTGAGGACCCACTCTGAGCCCAGAACTATGCCAGACAGCATTAGGGTTTCAAAGGAATAATCTCCACTCTTAAAAGTTTGACCATCCGTTTAGTGAAGTAACAGTCACAAAATATAGTCAAGGGAAGAGGATTTGAATGAACATTCATATGCAAAAATCAAATGAAAATTTTTTTAACAAATGCACGGATAACTAGGCTAAAAGATGCCTAAACAAAAGCATAGAATTTTGGTTCTGATTCATCCCACTGTACCCAGGAGCCCTCAGTGATCCCGGAAGGGTTACGCTCACTTCTAGCCCACCTTGTAAGCAGCACTGAGAAACCAGATATGCTATGCTCAGGGGAGGGTAAGCAGTATAATGAGGAGTGTGTTAAAGAGAAACCCTGGCAGTAACTTAGGGTACTTTCCTCCAAAAGACAAATCTAAGCTGGAGAAAAATAACTTCTTCCAAACATTTGAACATTTATTTTCGAGAAGGGTTGTGTTTGCACTCTGAGGCTATACACAGTAAAACTCAAGCAAATGGGAAGAAATTATAAAGAAACCACTTTTAACTCAATATATTGTAGTCCTCAACCAATTAATATTGAAAGAACCACGTATCATATGTTTGTTGTACATTTTAGGATAAACAAAACCCACTGATATTTGTATAGTCTATAACGGATGCTATTCCTAATTTTATTTTTTGTTTGTTTTATATATAATGGAATTGTAAAGCATCTTGCTTCATCCTTGGAGTAAATGGCAGAACTGAGAATTAAATAATATCTTCTGGTGCTGGGTCCCTAACTGAGCCATCACTGGTACCTTGGATTCATGCTGAAGACTGGCTTGCTGTCTGTCACTGAAAGGATTCAAGGAGACACAGCAGGACCATCTGTGGGGGGCCCTAATTAGCTGGCAAATTTCTCTGGGACAAACTTTCAGCACTTTTGCTGCTCTGAGACTATTTATTATTATTATTAATTGTAGAGTCTTCAAAATAATTCATAAGACAATTTCTGTTAAACTTGTTCGTGGCTAAGAACAGCTTAGATAAATTATTTTCAACCAATCTTTTCCTTGTTTGAAAATCTAAGTTTCCCCGTGCTGCTCTCTCTAGAAAGCCCAGCTGGGTTTCAGTTTGGGAGACTCTTAATTTCTACTTTAAGCATCTAACAGATATCTAATGATATTTCTGCCTCAGTCCTTAGCCAACTTCATTCTGTTCACAGCCTGCAGAGAACTGAGGACAGTAATTCTCAGTGAATAATAATTTTTTCCATCAGGTATCCTGATCTTTCTTCTGCAAACCCAATAGTACCTCAGTAGCATTTTTTTTTTTTGATGCTTTAAGAGGCTTAATGTGTGTACTTAGTCTCACAATCAATCAATACCTACTAATCTCAATAAGGACTTTGTCTTACTTTTTAATTTGTCTAACATTTAGTCCACATTATTTTCTTGGAGTTGCCAATGTCTTCTCCCATTGGAGATTGAGATTAACCACTAAAATCCACTACACTTTACATTCCTGGTCTATTTTGGGGTGTTTATGAGAGGCTCTAAGTGCCTCAGCAAGCAAAGAAAAGTGCACAGCTAGTGAATATTTCATGGCTTCTGCTGTCTTGGAAGTTGATCGAGGCTTGTCTGCATCCAAGCGCAAGTCCACATTTGGGGAAAAAGTGGAGACCATCCCCACACATATATAAAGCAGCAATTAAACCCAAGAATCACTGGAGCTGGGTTTTGGGGCCACATAGAACAGTGCGGGATGTCTGTTGGACACCACAATTGCAAGTGATTTTTAGCAGTGTCTCCAGTCTCAGTGAGGAGTGACACGTTTAGATTTGCTGGCTGGGTGGACAGACAGAGATTATGAGCTTTCGGAGCTATAGCAACAGGAAGAAGGTAGCAGAGGACCTTTATATGGGGGTTATTAGGATACTAAAAAGTCTTAATCTGTGTGACAGAACTGTCATGGAAATGTTGTGCCTAGAAAGAAGAGCAGAAGGGATAAAGTAATTGTGCTAAAGGATGCAAAGGGCTTTCTCATCAAAGTGGGAGCCGACTGTTTCCATGTTGCTTCTGAAGGCAGAAGTAAGATAAGCGGAAGATAAGAGAAAGACTTCATCTCAATATAAATAAATGATTTGTAACAATCACAATGATAAAACACTGAATTATTTCATCTTGAGCTCTCAGTCTCTGCGGTATCAAGCCAAAGATGGATGAATGCAACTCTGGGATGTGAAAGATATTGCAGGGATGGAGAAGTAGGTCTAGGTGACTGACAAAGTCTTTCTGGATTTCGGGATTCACATTATCTTCTTCAAAGGACAAATTGATAACCAGAATTCTGCTTGATGAGTGCAGAACTAACATGATCCAAGGCTTAAGGCAGCGGCAGGCTCTGTTGGCTCCTAGAACTCTCCCAATCACAGACAGGGGCTCCTGATTTGACATAAGGTACATGGGCTGAGGCCCTGGTAACTCTTTCTCCACTGACTTACATCTCATTTTTAGATTTCTTGCCATCCGTCTTCATTTAGACCATCACACTCTTTCTTAATGAACTATGCTCAGTAACAAAATAAGACCTCTATTGGGGGCTCAAAACCTGACACATGAATTAATTATTTAGATTTAAATAATTAACTGATATTTTCTGGAAATCAGATTCTCTCTAGGCAAAGTTCAATCCTGGAAGAGCTATTTCCCATATAACACATGAGGGCACTTAATTAAACACGGATTTATCAGTTCAGGAAATTTCTCCTGGCTGGATCCCACATCCCCACAGTCTGATTTGGGTTCTTTTGTTTTTGCTGGAATTCCATTGTTTCCACATTGGTGTGATGTTGGACATCCTCCTCAGAGTAGCTTCTTTTAGCTTCTGTTTGGTATCTTTCCAAGATGCTGTTTCTTGTATTTCTTGCCTAAGAAACACACATAGCAGTTAAATGGAGGAGAAAAAAATTCTACTTCCTCCCTGTCCTTCACCTGCTCCTGCAGCAACTGGCTTCTGACCTTATGGTTTTACTGGTGCTTTGTATCAAACCCAGCACTGTGCCTGTGCACTTACCCCTTCTTTTCTAAGAAGAATGAGGAGAAGAAGAATGAGTAGAGTGAGAGTACAGTGTCCTCCAACTCTATTACTTCTGTCATCATTGTCATCAACTTCCTTTCCTCTGCATTCTGGGAAGCATTCTTAAGTTTCTCCTCCACTTTCACTGATTTAAGTTTTAATGATGTCAAATCTGATTGTACCATCTTTGGTTTGGGGTTAAACTCCATTATTGAAACAAGTTTCTTTACATTTTCAATACTATTTTCTTTTATTATTATTATTATTATTTTTAATCAGTCTGTTGTCATTGCATATAGGAACTGATATTTAATGAGAACCTACTATGTGCCAATGCTAGTTTCTGGTACTAAAGTAACATGCATTACTTTATGATTGCTATGTTGTGTCTCCCACTACTCTACTTTACTCTAAGATCCTTGTTTTCAGGTAACATTCTACCTTCGCGTAGAGACTCTATTCATTTTAGAGCTTTCTACTTTTCTATAGAGGCCATATTCTGGCATACTCTTAAGAATTTGTAAATATTCTTTTGGAGCAAAAATTAGAGTTTTATTATTTTCAGAGGTCTTAGTTTTCTCTTTGTCGTAATGGCAACTTTTATTTCTGGTGCCACAGTATTTTTCAGAAACTCCTTTTTTGGTTACTCATCCATCCTCAGATGTGTGGCTCTGTCTGAACCTGTTAGACCAGACTAATGGTCCTCACTCTTACTTACTTGAACCCGGAGTATTTAGATAATCCACAGTATCTAGCATGCCTTCCTTCTAGGGCCATTGATTTCTCTGGTTTTCCTGAGACTATCTTTCCAGGGTGCGATACTTAAATATCCACACCCCTCTCATGTACCTGACATACTGCCATTTCTGTGAGTTGCAGTTATGAATAGATTTACTCAAGAGATTTTAGGAAAGTGGGCTTCTGACCATCTCAAAATCAGCATTTGGAAAGTGGAATAATTCATGTCTCATTTTGTGTTTGGTGCAAACCCTCATCTCTAAGCTGGGGGTGGGTACAGAGAGTATATAAATTTCACAAATTTCCCTATTAATTTTTGGGACAGCAGACTGATGGATTTCATTAAGCCAAATCCAGAAATGTCAGTGATATTGTTTTCTCTAGTTAGTCTTTTTGTTCCCTGGCTTTGTCTATTTTAATTAGAATGTTGGAGGCTTTTTACTAGATATCATTTTGAATTATTAGCTTTCCACCATAATTTCTTTTTGCGATACTGACAAGCTATAGAGGTGAGTTGAGAAAAAAATTCAGAAGGTCAACAAAATATATCCCAGGATTAGAGGACAAGACATATGAGTTTAGACATAAGGGACTAAATTTACACAGTCTACAAAAGAGAGGTCTCCGAGGGAGGATCTTTGTGACATGATCTATAAATATCGTCAAGGTAACAAAATAAACAAAGCAAATTATTTACAGTCACAAAAGATAATAGGACAAGAATGATTGTCTGGAGTTAAGTGAGGGAAAGTTTATAATAGGTTATAAAAAGAGAAAGTTTTTAGTTGAAAGCAAAACCAAATAATATAACTAACACACAAAAGTCAAGATCTGTCACAGACCTGTAATAAAATGTTGTTTAAAAAATTTACAGGAATAGAAAAATGTATTTTTAAAAACTAAAGATGAATGATTATTAAGTATTCATTGTCATAATTAAGATCAAGTCTCGGTATTTCCTGTTCCCTCATTGTAGCATCTTTGACAAGCTATTTTTAAATATGCATAGTGAGAAGAACATTAATTGCTACATATGACTGTTGTGCCCACTATATTTTAGGAATAATTTCCCATCAGTTTTATAACCATTCCAAGTCATATCTTTTTTTTTTTTTTAAAGATTTTATTTATTTATTCGACAGAGATAGAGACAGCCAGCGAGAGAGGGAACACAAGGAGGGGGAGTGGGAGAGGAAGAAGCAGGCTCATAGCGGAGGAGCCTGACGTGGGGCTCGATCCCATAACGCCGGGATCACGCCCTGAGCTGAAGGCAGACGCTTAACCGCTGTGCCACCCAGGCGCCCCTCCAAGTCATATCTTAAACAAGGACAATAGTGATCTTATCATACTCTTTTCTGTCACTACCAAATTTTTGAAATAAAACATATATGTGTCTGTGCTTAATTCCTCAAGTCCTACTGATTTCTTCGTCTTTTGCTATTTTACTTCCATGCTCACTTTTCTACCAAGATTGCTCTCTTCATGAATGAGCTCTCATTTCCTAAGTGGAATGGCATATTATCACTTCTATTCTTACATGACCGATAGGACTGACCAACTCTTGCTTCAGGAAAGCTCTCCTTGCTTGCATTCTATTCTTCTGGTGGCTTTCCCATATCTCTGTATATTTCTTTTTTATTCTCTTGGCAATATGGATCTACATATTATAGTATTATTCTGCAGATCCAATAAGAAGATGACAAAAAATTTCTTATCCAAGTACCTTGCACAGAGAACTCAGCAAATATTATCCTGGTTGATTAAAGACACCCTTTATGCTCTCTTCTTTCTAGGAAGAACTCCATAGAGAATCTCATCTCTTGCTGTGATTTCATTTACCACTAATAAACTAAAGATTTCCTAATCCGTAATCCATATCTCTAAGCCTCTGCCTTTCCTCTGAACTCCAAATCTGTCTTTTGAAACTATTCTCCTTATATGTCTAACCAGATATTCCAAAAGTAATTTAAACTTAATGCAATAGAAATTTGACTCATTATTCACATCTCCCTCCTTGACTTCAGACCTGTCCACTCTTTCTCGATTCTGTATCTCAAGCAGTGATACTGTTAACCTTCTGGTGTAACCAGTGATCTAAGCAACACACCTCAGCCAGTTTTGGTTCCTGTCTGTTTCTTATTCCCACAGGCCCATGGAGCACTAATATCTGACAAGTTTCCTCTAGTAATGTGACATGGATCACATTCCCCTTTCCTAGTTTCTCAGCTGTGGACTAGTTCATCTAGTTCAAATTATCATCTACTTTCTGCTGGATGACTGAAAGAGCCACCCAAGCCATCTTATTGGTCTCTAGCATATTCTCATTGTAATCCATTTTCCATAGTACCTTTAGCGAGAGCTTTGCAAGCTTTGTAAATCACACACTCATTCATTTCACATCTCTGCTTAAACACTGTCCCTTGTGTCACATCACCTTTTGGGTAAGTCCAAACTTCTCAGAATTGAAAAAAAAAAAAAAAAAGGATGGGGGGCCATCAATTTACTTCCAGACTATGTTTCCTAGATTTCTTTCCCCTTCTCCTCCTCCTCCTCCTCCTCCTCCTTCTCCTCCTCCTCCTTCTCCTCCTCCTCCTACTCCTTCCTCCTCCTCCTCCTCCTCCTCTTCTTCTTCTTCTTTTAGTGTAACTATGGTCTTTATATTTCCTTTTTTAAAAATTTTTTATTTTGTTCAGTTAGCCACTGTATAGTAGTACATCATTCGTTTTTTGTGTAGTGTTCAATGATTCATGAGTTACGTATAACACCTAGTGTTCCCTCCTACACATACACGCCCTCTTACATAGCACATACTAGACGGAACAATGGCCTCAAGCATTAACTGCTATTTCCTCCATGATTTGGCACAAACTGTGCACCTCTCCCATTGCTCTGTCCTTGCTTCAACTCAGTACCCACTTGTGTGGGACTGAAATGACCAACACCCACAGACCATTTCTCTCTTTCTTGGATGGTATTTGATAAATGAGTGAACTTTCTAATATTCTGATTTTACACCATAAATGAGTGTTCCCAGGCACTGAATTTATATCATCTCATTGGAACTTCACAAATACCAAATATTTTAGGTTTTTGTTTTGCAGATGAGAAATTAAAGCTCTGAGAGGTGAGAAGATTTGTCCACTTTCACACTGTTAATAAGTTGGTGAAAGAAGTCAGATCAATAATGAGGGCTCTCTTACTCCAAAATCTGTTTTTCCACTATCATAGGTGGTCATAGTGGGATATTTTGTAAAGTATTAAACTTTCTTCTACTCATTATTCAAAGAATTGATCAGTAATCAGTGAGTATGAGATCTCTTCCCCAGATGGAAGGTTATCCTAAATGTATTCAAGGCACCTCCCCAATTCTAATTTCTTTACTCTCAGGGGAAACTGAGACAGTCTCACAACTAACTCTTGGTAGAATCGTAACACTATCTCAATTTTTAAGTGTAGAAAACTACTATCTTAATGTTAATAACAAGGCTGTGTGGTATTTGTAACAGAATATAAATTATCCAAGTACAATATTAAAAAGCTTGATATAGCACCATTTTGTATATTAATGTAGTTTTAGTAGCTTCTTATTTATCCAGAACTTGAACACAATGTATTCTGGATAGTCAACAATTCAAACTGATAATTAATTGACTGGCATCTATTACAAGATAAAATCATAGCAAGTAAAATGTATCAAAATTATACTGAATAAAATTAAATATTTCTTGAATATTACATTATCTCACATAGCCTCAGAGTTATCATTGCATATATTAATATAATTATACCATAGACGTATGAAAGTAAAAGACAACTGAAATCTCTGGTCAATAAAATGCAGATAGAAAATTTGGATATTTTTCTGAAACTTATTAGTATACAAAATTTTTTGGTCTTCTATGGTTTAGATATTCATACCATTATCTTGTCCATGTGTTTAAATAGGCTTAGCCCTAATATTTTGCTTTTACAAGGTGAAAGTCAGTTTTGATGACTGAAGAGTAAAAATTGCAATCTGTAGTAACCACATCAGATTTTACTATGAAGTTTATTGGTCAAAAAGTCTTAACTTTTTTATTGATACTTTTTGATATGTCAGCACCTGGGCCCAGAACCATGGGAAATATAAAAAAAAAATGTAGGGGCTCCCTTCTCAAGTAGATTACAATTCAGCAAATTATGGACAGCTGAGTGAAATGAGTGACTACAACAATAATAAATATAAAGAAATTGAGCTTAGTTTCAAATGACTGGAATTTGAAAGGGTCACAAAACTTAAAGAAAAGTAACTTGATCAAGACCTTGATTTTCTTCTAATCAGAAGCTTGCATTACTGTTCAAAGTTGGGCACCATGCTTTGTTTAAAGATAAAGTTTAAAAAAGAAAGAAAGGAAAGGAAAGAAATCCAAACTCTGTATGCTGCAATTTAAAGCTCATGGTAATTCACCTACCACCTAAATTTTAGACAATGATCCTAGGTTCTTATGCATCAACTATATAGTATTAATTTGCAGTTCACCAAACACTCTATTCTCTAATCTTTGAATACCCTGTTTTTGTCATATATTCTATTTGAAGTCCTATTTTAAGTGTAGTCCAAGGTACTCCCTCTTCCTTGACACCTCACCTTGTCTTTTTATTTGAATCAGTCTCTCCTTCCCCCCATGTTCCTATCAGACTCGACTCTTCTCATTCATCTATTCAATTACCTACTACATGCTGGTTTATTCCAGAAACTGGTATGTAGGTGTCTTTCTCCCACATGAGGACAAAATCACTTCAAACTCAAGGACTATATTGTGTTTTCCTCTATTTTTTGAAAAACCCTAACACAGTTGAATGAATGATTTTGAGAATAAGCAAGTTAATCTGTATTTAAAGAATGAATCCATGTTAGACTGAATAAATGAATGAATGCAGGTTACTTAGATCATGTATAAGAGCCCTGTTTTCAGATATTTCAACCTTAATAACCCTTCAGGAAAAAAGTTTAGTTATTCCACAAGAATTATTAACACCTAATGTGAATTTTACTGAGTATTATCATGAGGAGGTCAATGTGATACAGAAGTCTGTGTGGTGCAGATGGAACTCTATTTCCCATTTGCAAAATCAGCTCTTTTCCACTTGATGTTTCCAGTTTTGTTTGCTTGTCCTGAGCAGTTGTGCTCTCTTCTGGCTTACAAAGGTCTTACATTTCATGGTGAGAACGTGCATGTCAAACATGAATTTACCCAGAGGTTATCAACTAAGTTGCTAACTATTTCTTCCCTCCATGATTTATCTTTTCATTAGGATACAAATAGTAAATAATACACTTTGAAAGGTTAATTTAATTAATAGTGCAACAGACAGGCACCCACTTGGTACAATTAATTCCCTCATTAAATAAAAATGGCTTCGTCATGTAGTACACACCAGGCACCGTGCTAAACTCTGGGGAGATAAAGATGAATATGGTGGCAGGGTCACCATTTTTTAGTAAAGTGAAATGGAATATAAATAAATCATTGTAAAAAATATCGTAAATACTCTAATAAAGGGAAGAGTGGCTTATGCTGACAAGGGTGTCGAAAGGTCTGCCTGTAAGTGACTAGAGAAGTAAGAGATGGATGTGCCTAAGCTCCCCCTAAAGAAAAAGTAGGATGGCTTCCATAGCGACTGGATACTTTAGCTGTCCCTAAAGGACTTTAGAAAGATATCCATGTAAATAGGTTAATGTATTCCTTTTGAAGGAATGCTTGTCCTCTAAGGACTGGAAAGGTGAGCAGCAGCTGACAGAAATGAGGTGGCATTTACTTGGATCTTGCTCAGGGAGCTGAGTGGCTCTGAAACAACATGGAACACCTGGGTCTTCATCTGACGGACATGAGCACTCAAAGGGAATCATGTGACATTCAAAATGGATGGCAAGTGCCAGGGTAGGTTAGAGGAAGCAAATATAAACTTCAATCATTTAATGATTTTCCTAAGCGTTTAGTAATCTGCCATGTAATAACTTCAGTTACTTAACTATTGCATTTCAATGACCATGTATACACCTGGAAGATACCTTCCTCTCTCTTCACCCCCCCCCTTTCTTTCCCTTTCCCTTTCTCTCTCTCCCTCCCTCTTCCCCCTCATCTCTGACATGCAAACACACATGCACAGGAGTACACACACACTCCCTTAGACTTTTGGGTGCATTGGTTAAGGAACCAGGCATGCAAATTCACAAAATTTCACTAACTAAAACTGAAGATCAGTAGCATTAGAATGCTTCAAACTTCAAACATCAGTCAGTTTTGTGGCCCTTAGTAACTCAAGAGAAGGGACTAGAGTGGAGTACCTTAGAATTTCAAAAAAGAGGTAGACAAAGAAAGTTTTATGACTGGGAAAGTCCCACTGCCCTTCATGTTTTTCATCTTCCCTATAAATAGGGAAAAATCTTGCTGACTTCCATTTGAGGAGTACGGACAGAGGCATTAAACATTCAGGAGAAGGCTAACACACTAAATTTCCCTCTCATAATGCCCGCTGATATTTGACAAGCTACTCATCTATTTACTGTTAAAAGACATTTCCATAGGCTCTTTCCTCTTAACCAATATTAAAATAATTGTACAAAAGAACACCAAGGACACAGCTGGCATGACAATTCCTGTGTTTTACCACCAAATCAGAATGGCTGACATGGAAAACACAGTAACAGATGGTGGAACAGATAGCCAGAGGGGCAAATGATTTGCTCAAGGTCATAAGAATTTTGCACCAGAAGTAGAAACAAAAACCAGAAAGACCTTGAAGCGAAATGCTACTGTTTACATATCTCTTTTCATTGAGGAATAAAGTTTCAATGAATCAATTAAAGGATAATTATACTACAGCTACAGTTCTTTATTAGATCCAATTATGGAAATGACAGTTTTGTTGGAAGAAAGGCAAGTAGCCCACTTTGCCTGACTCTGTTCTATGGAGTGTGAGGACACAAGACTGGAATAAATTCTTTGTGTCCCTATGTGGCATTCTAGGCTATTAGATTGTGTTATTTAGGCATTTGATTCATGAATATATGTACAAAAGGGTCAGTCAGGTTAACATTTTCGGTAGATTTCCCTGACATTCGTGTACAGAATGAATTGAGTAGTGTGAAAGGGGAAAGGGCAGGGAGACTGTCCTCAGGCAGGACAAGCTGTAGGATTCCTCAGGCACAGAGGTCAAATACAAGAAGAGGCTGAACTGAAGTTAGAACTTGGAGGGTGGCATGCTCCCTGCAGAGACAGAGAACGATACTGACCTTGCTGAGGATGAGTGATACAAGCAGGGTGTTTGATGGCAGCGTCCAGGAGGCAGGTTCATTTTTAAAGCTCAGAGGGAAAGCACAAACTGGGCTCCATCAAAATTTAAAACTCTTGCTCTTTGAGATACTGTAGAAGAGCCACAGACTGGGGGGGAAATATTTTCAGAACATGTATCTGATAAAAGGCTTATATAGAATATGAAAGAATGCTCAAAACTCAGTAATGGGGAAACAAACATCTTGATACATCTATTTTGACAAATTTTGAACAGATACTTTAGCAAAGAAGGCATGCAGATGGCCAATAAACACTTGTAGAGATGATTTTCTCTTCTGGTGAAAGCTTATGAACAGGGGCTGGGAGCACCATTAACTCAAAATAATCATAATCATAATCATGCAGTTAAATAGTGCTTACAATTTGCCAGACACTGTTCAAAGCACTGTGCAAACATTCAGCTCACTTAATGAGTTAATAGAGCAGGGTTTTAATAATCCATTTTATAGATGAAGAAACTGAGGCACAGAGAGGTAAAATAACTTACCCAAGGTCACACAGCTATGAAGTGGCTGAGTCCAGATTTGAACACAAGCAGTCAGGCTCTAGAGCCTATGACTATTTGCTACCTCTCCAGTTACCAACAAAAATATGTTGAGCATCTCCTCTGTGCCCAGTGCTTGGTCATACACTGTAGAGTCATAAGGAACTGATAAAATATAGTTTCTTTCCTAGAGAAACTTAACATCTAAACAGAAAGATAAGCCTGTGTACACCAAACCCTTGACTGCATCTAATCATGATACAATTTCACAATTTGAAAAGAGACAACAAACATACAGAACATCATTATCACTTGTTTGAAAGACAGGGTCTGACTATGACAATTAGTGATTACTGAAAGCATTCCAAGACCTCTATAATTTAGAAATTTCCCAAAGAAAAACAGACAAAGTAGAGAAGAGCAGAATTTGAAAGAATTCAAATAAGAGGTAGGAGTCTGGACATTTGAAAAAGAATCTTCTGGGATCTTTAATACTGTCATAATTGTCAGCAAAATATTTATTAAGTATCTCTTTCATGCTTGGCAGAATCCTTGTGTTTTAGATTATCCTTAATAAACTAGTGTAAACAAGAATGATCCGTGTCCAAACATGACAATGACCTAATTCAAATACCTCCTTATGTTAGAACTGCAGCTGTCAAGTGAGCTGAAACGATTTCTGCTAGCCAGCTATTATTTCAATAACACTAAAGACCCATCCTTAAGAGCCCTGAGTTACTGGGTGTTTTTTTTTTTTTTTTCTTTTCAATTGGTAACATCTCTTTTCCCAGAATGAAAAACCATGCAAGAAGATGGAAGCAAGGAGATAAGCAGCAGACATCTTTCTTAATTAATTGACTCTGATTAAAAGAAAATAGTGTCTTTGAAGCTGTAGCTACAGATGTCAGCCTGTGAGACATATAGCATCTTCTAAGTCTCAGATTCACTCCATTCCAGCAGCCTAGCCTGGAAAGTAGCCAAATGCGTGCTTCTAACAACTGCGACCGCGCAGGGGGCAGGAGAGAGAAAGGAGAGACAGAGTGAGGAAGGGGAATGAAGAAAGAAACGGAGGAGGGAAAGGGGGGGAACAAAACAAAAACACAACAAACAGAGACAGAGAATGAGAGAAATTGAGGGAGACGTGAGAGTGAAGGATAGGAAGGAGGGGGGTGGGTGTAAAAGGCAGATTTTTATTGGAAGCAATTGAAGTGGTTGCTATGAGACCCGCTCGAGCAGAGGACCAGCAGCCAGCCCGACGCTGATAGTTCTTACCTCGTACTAAACCTTTCTTTTGACACAGTTTTAGAGTTGCTTAATATCTGAGCGAGCACCTGACACGGGCGACTTTTTCTTTCTTTTTTCTCCTCCCGTCTCTCGGGTAAGATGGAGGTAGAAAACGAAGCCAGCTGCTCCCCCAGCCGCGCATCAGGCGGGTCCAGAGAGTACAAGGTTGTAATGCTGGGAGCTGGGGGAGTTGGTAAAAGCGGTAAGTTTTAATACAAATGCTGGGGAAGGAGGGAGCTCTGGAGAGGCAACTCTATAGAGCGAATAATGATGGTAATGATAATAATAATGCCGTGGGAGGCTAGCTAGCTGTAGCAGTTAAACACAAGTATCTGAAAGGATGTTTAAAAGTGATAAGGACTGTTGAAAAGATGTAGAGGAGTCAGGAGAATGGAAAGAGCCAGAGATAATGTATAGAACTTAAAGAAGAGCTTTTTTTTTTTTTCCTTTGATTTCCTGCTGGGTGATATTTGATCGTAATTTATATGTCCTTTTTAAAGTTAATAACATGATATTTATGAAATAGCCATGATATCAGAAAAATATGCTCCTGTTCTCAAAAATACTCACATGAAGAAGGAGGTGCTATGACTAGTCAATGAAACACACACGCAAACACAAACACAGGGGCAGGATTATCAATGCTCATTGTTGTGTTTGTTTCTGAGATTAGGAGCTTCCTGTCCCCTTTTCCTTGTCTCTGAGCTGACATAGTATGGTGTGGTCTTTGAAAGCCATGAAGAAAGTTGGTTTCTGAAAGTGGCAGGGGCTGGAGGAGTGGTATTCTTTGTGGGAACTGTGCAGGGTGATCAAACCAAATTTTGTGGTTAACAGGTTTAGAAGAGAAAGCTACATGCTTAAGTGAATAGGGGATGCTAATGGAGGTAAAGACTGGTAAATTTATTTTGCTACATTAAAAAGAAGCAACAACAAAAGAAGTTGTCAGTGGTGGGGTTTCTTGTGGGGCTCAAAAGGCCAAATATAACAAATTCAAACAGTAGGTAGTAGTGTTTCAGGCTGATCTTACGGTGACTATCTTGGGGCTGTGGTTAGCACTAGAAAATAAAAGGGTAAATATAACTTTTTATATAAATTCAAAAAGATCCCCATGGGGGATACATCTGTGGGGATGTCAGAAAACAGAAGAAATATTAGAGTTAACATGGACCAATAAATAAATAAATAATAAATAAATAAATAATATATATATCTTCCATAGTTTTGTGCTTGACAGAAGGATTCAAAGTTGAGGCCAAGATTTTGGCATAAGAAATATCCCCACCCCCAAAAAGCTGATAATTTGGTAGTGAGTCCACAGGTGGTAAGAAAGTTGATCAGTAAAGAAAGGAGAATAGGGAGTGAGACTCTAGCCGACAACAAAGGTGGAGAGGTTAGAAAAATAGGAAGAGAGATAAAATTGACACATCCTCCCCCCTAAAAAAAACACCATAATGGATTACTATAAAAATAAAAGAAATAGGTGAATCTGGATTTCGTCAATTACTAAATTCTTGGTCTAAATGAGAAAAATAAGTCATCTCTTCTAATAAGGAAACGTGAAGTGAAAAACTTTACAACTGGGTAGGAATGAGGAATTTTCTAAAAGCTTTTTTTTTTTTTTTTAATAGTTTGAAGGGGAAATATCAAAATAGATAAGGATTAGGGAGGGAGGGAAAGAAGAAGGAAGGATAAAGAGAAAATAATCCGAAATAAAACTATCTTTTGAAAGAATATAGTCAGATGCAAGGAGGAAGAACAATGTGAGAATAAAATAGGAGAGAAACAGCTCTAAGAAAAAGGCAGGAGACAAATCAACAGAAATGCTAGCAGCTGTCTGTGAGGTCAGAGGGATGCTGCGAGAGCCCCACAGTGTGCCTGTGGGTTACCTTTGCTTGCTGGCTGGGTATTTTCCTGTTTCACCAGGAGCTTGGGGGATGTGGGAATAGCGTGACTGGTTTTTAGTCATATATTCCATGGAGATGGACCACAGAGAGAGGAGATGTAGGATAGGGCATTCTTTAGCAGTATACTTATCCTGGAGGTGATATTATGTCTACTGTTTTGACCTTCCCCGTATACTGTTGTACTGACTAATCATTGTCACCTTCCCAATAACCAGACATTTTTGACATGATGGAATGTTGGCAGAAATCTTTGACATAACAACACGCTGGGCTGCTCTTCCCTTCACTGTCTACATTAAATAGTTGAGCAAAACTTTTTCAGTGTGATTAACACAGGAGTAGCCAGCTCACCTCCGAGATGGTTAAGAATAAAAGATGGTTAATAGTTCTGCTGTGCTGTTACTTTAGAGAGAATATAATTCACAGGACAATTCCAGGTCCAAAACATGCTGTCTTCGTGGCTAAACGTTGGGAATCAGAGTGATCGAGTCATATCTTACTCTTGAGCTTCGCCCTCTGATTCATTCGGTGTTGACAGTATATACATATTCAAGCACTGATTCTCAACATTAACCTCTTTTGAAGGTTAAAATGTTTGCTTTCAAGTGAACTGAATTTTTTTTTAAGAAAAAAGCCACTTTTTGTGTTGCTGAATATCTGGATCAACAGAGCCCCGATTTACTTTCCTTCCCACAATTTTCAATGGTTTATGTGAAAGAATTGCACAAACCTATTCAGGTGGGTTGTGTGAAGGGATTTTGAGGAGAAATCTGCTGTTCTGAAGAAACTAAAGATGTATCAAGCTATCATCTGTTTCTAATTCTGAGTCATTCTGAGTCTGCCTTGAACATGAATGAGAAACTCAATTTACTGGAACCATAATTTTTAAATGAACAGAATCTTGGAGATTGTCTATGCTTACTGTGAAATTAGATTTTTTCCCCCTATCCATATTTTACTAAGACATCTTTTGGTGAGTAGGAAATTTTGGAAGGATTTGCAACTTCACTGAAATAGGATTTCCCACAAGATTTAAAATGTATGGGTAAATAACAGTACTGTGTTTGAGAAATCTCAAACCACCAATCAACAAGTTGTTGAGCAGGTATTATGCATGGGCCCTGTGCTAGTTCCCATAGAGAGGAAGCAAGAAGGAAGTGAACATTCCTGTGGCAGTTATGGAAACGTGGTTTTCATGCTAATCTCCAGTCTTCACAATCTAAATAGCTGTTGCCAATTTGCAAATGGAAAAACTGAAGCCCACGGTGACCACTTGTGCTTGGCCACGGAGGTAGTAATAGATTTCTGTGACATTTTACCTGACTCTTCTACATTCTATTTGACACCCTAGAAGAAAGAACAAAGAGTTCTACCACTTACTATCAAGAAGAAAATAGGGTACCCGAGTGGCTCAGTCAGTTAAGCATCAGACTCTTGATTTTGGCTCAAGTCATGATCTCAGGGTCATGAAATTGAGCCCCATGTGGGCTCTACTGTGAGTGTAGAGCGTGTTTGGGATTCTCTTTCTCCCTCTCCCTCTGCTTCTCCCCCACCCACCACGCACTCGCTCTCTCTAAAAACAAGAGGAAAAAAAGGAAAAAAAAAAAAAAAGAACAGGCCTGTTGGTAATGCATTCTCTACTTCTTGAATATTATATCTAAAAGTGATTTCTACCATCTAGACTAACACTCTTATTTATGTATCTATAGCTTTAAAGATTTTAAATCTATAGTACACAAACATAATATGTATATTATTTATAAATGAAAACATATTTATATCATATTTATATTTATATAATTAAAAGTGAATATTATCCAAGAGTGTTGTAAATACTGAGAAAACAGGATGAACAAGAAAGACTCCTCACTCTGTCTGAAAGCTGGAGGAACCGAGGCCCGGGAAGTTGAAGGGACTTGCCAAATTCATGCCACAGTTGTGGCAGAGTCAAATCTAGAACACAACCCTCCTGACCCCCTTGAAGCTGTTTTTACTCTATATCTGAGTTTTTACACAAGGTATTGTCAAAGAAATTGGATCAGTTACCCAGTGAATTTGGTGTGAATTAGGCACATTCTAGCCTCCCTCTCTTTGTTCCACTGCCTACCATCCTTTCCCCTCCCTCAAAACAGAGAAAAAAGTAAAAACTCACAGCTATAGTTTAAGAGTTTAATGGAGTCTAAACAATCCTTGTTGTTGTTTTTAAGCGTGAACTTTTCTCTGTCTCTGTAGTTTGGAACATAAAGACTTTTCTCCCATGACAGACCATGGCTAGTGTCTGCTTCCTTCCCCTGCATTCCCATCCGGTCCTTCCAGCTCAGACTCAAACAGCAGATCTTATCCAATAACAATAAGACCTTACTTTCCAAGATACATTATTCCTACTCTGTTTTATGATCTGAATTGAGGATGAAATAATTTGAGGCAAGCAGGTCATCTGGTCCCTGTGTTCAGACGAGGCATCTGAGGCATGGAAGTATTGATTTTTGTCCAAGAGTATACAAAAGGAAGTAAGAAATAAGAAAGTAACTCACGTTTTCTAACTTGAAATTGTTTTCCACCAAATTCGTGAGAAAAGTAGGGGAAGTATTCGAATATCAGATGAGATTGACATGGACTTCGCCACTCCCTAGGACGCATTTTGGAATTACCTTGGTGAAATTTTGTCAAGAGTGAAATATGTTTGAAGTAGTATGCAAGTGACTGGGTCGGGAAAGGGTGTTGTTCCTCACTGTTACTCTAGCCATGACCCCTGCCCTCCGGGAGCTCACCGGTTCATGGGGGGAAATATATTGTTTACTACAAACTGAGAAGTTTATATTCATTCTCTGACATAAGAACTGGGGAAGCTCAGGGTAAGTGGTGGTTAGATTTGCATGTAAAAGCTAAGAAGGCATCTCAGCTGAGGTGATACTTGCATTGTGTATTAAGGGATGAATGGCATTTCTTGAAGTTGGGAAGGAACAGTACAGAGAAAGCAGAGGATGGAGAGGAAGAGAATTTAACAGGAACAGGGCATGTGAAGAGAAAAAGCCATGTGAGGGCTATCATAATGATGGAGGGACCTTGATAACTTGGTATCTTTGGGGGCATTTGGAAAAATCTCCCCTAAGTCACGCTGTCAAACTATCTCAGAAAACTGAAAAGTAAGACAAAACAAAACAAATAAGCTGAAAGCAAACAGAGTTTTAGGGGACTCAGAATTGATTAGAATGCATCCATTGTGATTTTTTTTAAGAGGAAACTCATTTGCAAAATAGGCAATCCTACTCTGCCCCACACTCTCCTACAATTTGTCTCTTTTATACATTGAGTTTTGTGAAGGAGGGTTTTATAAAATGAAAGCAATAACAATATTTTCTGAGGTAAACAGAAAGCAGCACAAAACCAATTGCTTCAACCACAATGGATTGGTATAAGCAGGTAGAAAATCGAGCCTTTATCTGATGAATTCAATCAAGGCAAACAACCCCGTGCATCATCCCTGTCCCCAAGGCTCTGGGTTTTACCTCATTAGCAGAACTTTGGATCTGACAAAGCTGAATAATTG
Organism: Ursus americanus; assembly: GCF_024610735.1. NCBI lineage: Eukaryota > Metazoa > Chordata > Mammalia > Carnivora > Ursidae > Ursus > Ursus americanus. The sequence continues at coordinate 29,200,608 of NC_142145.1, forward strand.
CCACATCATGACCATGTGTTATTTGAACCCTCTGAATTGCAAAGGCAAAGGAAAAAGATAAACAAGGGAAAAATGAAAAGATTTCAAGACTGGGCGGCCCTCTGCTCTCCCCCTTAATTGTCAACACCCTAGTCATACAGCACATTATCACTCACTGCGATCCTTGGTGAGAATTGGCCAAGAGGGCCCAGTAAGGCTCCGTAGAAAAGTAAATTGATAGCCACTGGCTCAAATAATGATTGAAAGTGTAATTCAGGTAAAAGATGTTGACGAACAATATTTCCACAATTATATGCACTCTATAGATTTTAAACTGATAAAAAAGACTTAGTACCATCCTATGTCTTTATCAGAAAAAGGGCCTGGAGATGAATGAACTTGTATCGATCCCTGACTACCCGCGTGCTGGGTGCCTTGCACGTACACATTCACTTCGGAGCCCCAATGGCCAATGATCTATGGCATTCACCTGACCCCGTTTACTCCTCACCTCGATCTGGTGAGGTAGACGTCAGTGTCTGCACTTCATACATGAGAAAGCTGGGCCCACAGAAAAAAGTGATGTACCCAGAGACGCAGAGCTATGAGATGATGAGCCCGCGGCACCACGTATCTATCAGTTCAGTGCTCACACTGTTTTCATTTTCCCATGCTGAGAGTTTTCATTGTGTTTCTTGAGGAGACAGTACAATAAACCTGAGTTCTGACTTCAGCTGAATCTCCATAGATCCATTGCAGACATCAGGCAAAATCACAGACACCAAAGTACGTGGCAGATTTTAATTTTGTGTAGAAACTACGGAGTGTTACCCTGATTAGGTGGGAAAGGCATGGAATGTTCTGAGTCAACAAGGTATAGGCACCAAGGGCATCCTGTGTTCTGGTTCATTCTGAGACCCCTGGGGGCCTCATCCACATAGGGAAGTGAGGACAAGCCCCTCAGCTTGACAAAATCAAGTAACTCAGTAATAAGAAATTATTAAAAATTGGAATTACATTAGTGAAGAAAATAAATGGGGTGCTGGATATATCAGGTGGATTTTGAAATCTCTTGGGTGCTGATCAGTTTTAGGGAGAATATTTTCTCTATATGTGTATATTACAGAGTAATTGAAAGAAACTCCAGTCACAAATGGGAAATAACCTTCTCTGTCTTTTATTAAGAATAGAGGGTGTGTGTGTGTATGTCTGCGTGTGTCTGCGTGCGTGTGTGAGTATCTGTGTATGTCTGTGTATCTAGACCTATGAAAGGCCCTGAACTATTACCAACAATGACACCCCCCACCCTGTCTAGTGGGGTGAAAAGGATGCATGAACAGAGAACTGTTGTGCAATGGGGTAGGTGCACAGGGAGCGATGTACACATAGTATTTTGAAAACAATGTACGTTGTGGCTCAAGATGTTAGAGGAACCTCCCGTAGGTGGCTTAGCTGCTCAGCTCCAGCACTGGAACCAGAAGCCTCCTGACTTCCTGGATGCTGGATTTTCCCATTGGACTATGGTGCCTCTTATAAATAAAACGGCATAAAGTCTGCTTCTCTTAATTGGAGGTTAGGCTGCTGATGGTGACTGGTGTGTGTGTGTGTGTGTGTGTGTGTGTGTGTGTGTGTGTGTGTGTGTCTTGGCAATGTGGTGGGGTCCTGAGTACACTGACAGAGAGCAATTCTCTGCGTTGCTTACAAGCATGCCTGAAACTCCCTGACTGCTGAGTTTGGCTGTTATTTTCAAAGCCCAGCAATGTGCTCAACTCAGTCACTTGGGTTTTGCGCATTAATGTCAGCTCTCTGACGACCATGGCTAGCAGTGCCATCTGCTCTTCTGGTTCATCAGCGGACACCAGCGAACTGTCATTACTGACAGTTGTGCCAGGTAATCTGTCCTGCCCTTTCTGCCTGCTCTGCCAGCACCATCACATCAGCATTGGCATAGGCGCTGTTCTGGTCTCCACGCTCGCAGGTCCTCGAGCATCCCGCCGCTGCCCAGTGTATTGGGGAGATGGCAGTATGTGCCAGATTCTCCCTGGAGTGTGAGTAAAGCCCAGAGCAGGCTGGAGGACATTGGAGGAAGCTGAGGATGTTGTGTTGAGAAGGAAATCAGAGGATGCACAAGGTTGAGAATCCCAGGGAAAAAATCTCTACTTGAACTAGAATAAGACTGTAGAGAAAATTGGCGGTCTCACAATAAGACAACAGACAAGGGTTTTTAAGTGGTTTGATAAGTTGTGTAGTAGGGGAAGGTCTTTGTTCAGAAGACAGCTTGTACAGGGAAAGCATTGCTTGGGTGTTTGGGTAGTTCCTCACTGAAGGGAGAAGGAAACCTTAGAGAGTTGATCACTCCCTACTTTCTCTTCACACGCTTTCAAGTGAGGAACGTGTCAGCGTTGTCTGTGCTTAAGCCCCTGTACACACACCAGGAGGGATAATTTGCGTTCTGTCCAAACTATGTCTCTGTCTTTCAGTTGCTTGCCCCAATGAAAATAACGTGGATTTTTGAGTCTTTAATGTGCCTAATACTGTTCTAAGTGCTTTCTGTACATTATTTCGTGGAATCCTCCAAGACACCGCGGTGTGGCTGTGGTGATTATCCTTAGATGACCGAAGAGAGAAGCGAGGCTGGGGGAGGCTGCGGAGCTCTCGCAGGAACCCAAAACCTGTCGTTGCCCTGCGGGAGTCAGCCTCTGTCACATCCTCTGCTCAGAACTGCCCATGTTCCCCACCTGCCCTTGATCTGTAGGATGACACCTTGGTGTAGCAATTATGACAGAACAATGTGAACCGGAGGCCTGAGTGTGCAGAAACCCAGACTTGTGTTTTCTCATCTGTAAATAAGGATAACGCCAATACTGACCGCAACGACTCATTCTTGAGTGTGTGTAACAAAACCTTGCACATGATAAATGCCAGATAACGCGTGTAATGTAAATGGATAATTTGTCTTTAACTATTTGTCCTTAATACCATTTGAGCTTGCTCCGACTCTGAGTGTCTGTTTTCTCCATCCTAAAAAAAAAAAAAAAAAAAAAATGACATTATTTAAAATCACCTCAGAGGATTGCTACATCGATGATATTAGAAAATATTAAATACGGTGAATTATAGTGCCCAGGATATTCCATCCTTGATAAATCCATTGCTTGCTGTCCTTCCTCCTTCCCTCCTTTCTTCCTTCCCCTCCCCCTCTCTCCCACATCCCCACCTAAGGCAGTTCACCTCAGTAGAGCGGGAGATGGCAGATCTTTCAATGGGTTATAGGAAAATGCGATTTGGGTTGAATATTGTAAATGTGTCATTGTACCTCCACTTGCTCTATGCCTACTCCTGCTCTCTATATCCTTATATCGATTCGTTGGCTTTAGTCTCTTGAGTAGCAATTTCACTGACAATAATAATGGTGGCTTGCTAGTTACCTTAGTAAACAAACCCTGTATTCATCCTAATTGACCCATCACACGCACACACACAACACTGCCTTAGAGAGAAAGGATTTGAGGGTTTGAGGATAGTCGCCTGGCCTGCTACACTAGCCCCAAAGGGTTTGCTTGTAGGGGCTACGGTTTATAACACAGCAGGCCTGTGCTTGAATTTGGACTGATTTTTGTTAAATGGAAGAAATCAGACTCTTTATTTAGAAGCACGAGGGGCACATCTGTTATTTGAAATTGAATTGTACTTTAACTAATTGGTCTCCTCCCATCATCTTTTAACCCACGTGGACATCTCACTGCTTTCTGCTCCCTATTTCACCATCAGGGCAATTGTCCATTTTGGTTTTCTCTTCTCCTACTGAAACATCTTCAGTGGCTTGCCCGTTGCCCACAGGCTGACATCCAAAGTCCACAGGACTCCTAATGTCTGAGACCACGTGGGACTATCCAGCAACGAATCATCGAGGAGGCATCCCCAAGGCTCATCACATAGGGAGCAATGTTGTGTTGGATGGCGTAGAGGAATCAATCCAGACAGGGCAGAAATTTGGGAATGGGGCAACAGAGACAAATGTCAGAAGTCAGGAGGGATCAGTGAGGGGCTGAAGTAGAAAATTAAGAATACCTTGCAGAGGGAGTCCGATGAAGTACAAGCCTGAAGATCCAGAACCGAGGTTACAAAGGCCAAGATGGTGCAGAAATGTCATTTTATGTTGGTTCTGGTATGATAGGATTTGTTGCACTGTATCTCTCATTTCTCTCTTGATCTCTCTGTCTCTGTGTCTCTGTCTGTCTCTCCCCCTCCTCACTGTGAGCTATGCTCTGATCTAAAAAGACCCATAACTACCAGAACGATCTGTCTTCTAGACAAATTATTCTACTTTTATCCTTCAAATTCTTGAGGCTTCTTCCCTATAGTATTCACATAATTATTCCAACATAAGCTCTTTCTTCCTTTCTCTCAATGTCTCCAGTTTTATCTTTCCTTCCAGATTCTGCACAAGTATTTTCTGCTCCTTCATATCTTCCCAGTCTACTCCAGTCTAGCCTTTGTCCCCTTATGCTTAAAATTCTTTCTGACTATTCATTTCATCACTGCTCACAGTTACACAGGTTCTTCTAGTGTCTGGGTTGTGGTCTTAAAATGTTATTTAAATCTTGCATTTTTATGTAACTTTCAGTCTTTTTATACTTTATCTCCCCATCTTGAATGCAAACTCCTACAAGATAGGAAATAGATTTTATATTGTCTTTTCTCTCCTGTGAAGCCTATGATAGTAAATTCTCAAAAATATTTAAAAATTCAATTTCCCTCTTTCATCTTTGAGAAAGGATAGGGAGTAAGACACCACACTTATGTGGTGAAATAAAACTAAGCAATATTCTAAAATTCTGTGATGCAAAGAGCCCTGGATATAGAGAAAGAAACTGAAACCAATAGAAGCATAGTAGGTATGTGAACGGAGGGGAGGCTATGGTTTGGGAGGAACCCAGGCTCAGGCTAGCATGAATACTCTTTGGTGACAATGGATTTGAAGATGAATAAGTCTGCTCTATGTTTAAGATGCTCAGTAACACAAAGAGGTGAAAGTAAGGCCGTGAACCAAAATTTCAGCTAGGCAAGAATAAGTAAGATGCATGTGCCGTGTTGCAAGAAGTGGTGGTGTGCCAGGCAGATACCATAGAGTCAGGACCAGTGCACATTCCTTGAAAGCCGAATGACGGGGCAGTTGGCAGCGGAACGCAGATGAGACACTGAAAATCACTCATGTTTTATTTACCAAATCACTTTCCACCTGTTACTGGAAGGAAGGTGGGGTAGAAGAAAAGGATTTTATGAAATGTTCTCAGGGGTGCCTGGGTAGCTCAGTCGGTTAAATGTCTGCCTTCCTCTCAGATCACGATCCCAGGGTCTTGGGATGGAGCCCTGCATCAGGCTTCCTGCTCAGCTGGGAGTCTGCTTCTCCCTCTGTCCTTCCCCCTCCCCTTTCCCCTCTCTTTCCCACTCCCCTTCCTTCTCTTGTCTCCCCTTCCCTTCCCCATCTCCCATCGCCCTCCCCAGCTTTCTCCTCCCCTCCTTCCCTTCCCCTTACCTTCCCTTCCCCCTTCCTCTTCCCCTTCCTCCTTTCCTTCCCTCCCTGCCTCCCTTGCTTGTGCTCTGGCTCTCCTGCTGGTGCTCTCTCTCTCAAATAAATAAATAAAAATCCTAAGGGGGAAAAAAAAAAGAAATATTCTTGGAAAACCTTAATGAAGAGCCTGTAGAACTTTGCTTACTCCTGCATTTTTTAGTTCAAAATGCTTATTAACTTAGTGAAAAATTATTTCTTGATTAACACTGAGAAAAACTGAGTTAGATTTTGATTATAACTCTGAATCCTAAAGAAACCACAAGTTTCAACATATTTTTCCTATGAGGGTAAAAATCATCCCAGGTCATGATTTAATTTTGACAACCTCTACTCTAAAATGAAGGAAAAGATGTACCCTGAAGAATAGCAGACAATCACAGGACCAGATTATAATCAAGGTATCACATTTTCTTTCTGGTTTTAGGGAGCTCTAAAATCAAGAAGGCAAGATCCATTTCATAGGTAAAATTGTTGCTGCTATTAAAAGACAAAATGAAAATTTTCTGTGCCCCCCTTTTCCCTGTTGTTTACCTACTTACTTCTTGCTACATGTTTTGTTAGAACGAAAGAGCTTAAGCAATCTAATATCAGCTTTCATAATTTCTTTAGACCCACGCCACAAACACCTTTAATATTTTTCTGCCCTTCAGATACGTATCTCCCACTTACTTCATTCATCACACAAAAGCAAATGGAAAACATACTTATATAGAGTACGCTGCTGTGACAAGCACACAAGTTATCTGCCTCTCTGAGCTTATTTGCATTTTCCTTGAGTGTAATTCTGAGACAGCCCAGCATGTTTGAAACAGTGTGGACTTTGAAGATGAATAGACTTGTGTTGAAATTCAGTTCTGCTACTTATAAGGTGGGTGACTTTGCGGATTTTTCTTTTTCTTCTTCCTGATCTCTTCATGTTGGAGGATCCAGAGTTTTATTCCTTGAACTTTACCTCATCTTTAATTTCTTAGATTATTTCATTCAGCCCTATGGCTGTCCTTATAGATCTTTGTATCTTTAGATGAAATTAAATTAATTTTATATGTAGATTAAAACCAGAAGGAGACATCACTAAAAGGACTAAAATTGGAGACTAACAATGCCAAATGGAGACAAGGATGTAATAGGGGTATAAATGAATACAACCACCATGGAAAATGAGTTGGCACTACATATTAAGTTGAAGATATGGTAAGTTGACCATATGATCTAGCAATTCTATTCCTAGCTATATATACCCAACAGAAATTCACACACATGTGGATCAAGAGGCATGGCCAGAGTGTTCATAGTAGCATTATTCCTAATGTCTCCAAATTAAAAGTCTAAATCCCCCAAATGCTCACTGCATAAGAGTGAATAAATCCATTGTGTTAGATTTGACATTACATATATAAGGTTTATATATATACACAAATCACAAAGGAAGGCACAGCCACAAAATTTGGATATTAGTTGCCTGTCGAGGGAGGGAGGAGGTGGTCATTGAGAAGGGCCTGGGGGACTCTGCAGTTCAGGAGATGCTTTTGTTTCCATGTGGGTGGTGGTAGCATGAGAGTTCACTTTGTGATCAGTCATAGAATTGTAAAATTTTCTTTTGTGTACCTTCTTAAAGTATAGTAAATTTCAGGGAGAAAAAGATTTATGACGGTTTAAAACATTTTATCTCCATTCCAGACTTCCTTCCTAAACTCCAGTCATGTATTCAACTCTCTACTTGACATCGTCACTTAAATAGCTGATAGCAATTTCAAACTAAATATGTCCAAAACTAAACCATTGATCTTCCCAAACTTGTTTCATTTAAAGCTTCCCTCTTATCAGTTGATGCCACCTCCAACTTCCTAGTTGCTCAGGCCCCAAATCTTAGGCTGCCATTGCTCCTCTCCTTCTCTCATACTTCCACATCCAAGTCATAAGCCCTTTCGACTTTATCTTTTACATGTATCCAGAAGTCTCCTTTTCTCAAAACTCAGCTGTTACCACCTTGGTCCCAGGTACCATCTACAATCTGTCACCACCCTAGTCCCAGGTACCGTCTACCATCTGCGGGATTGCCCTAACTCTTCTTCATGCTTCTGCATTATCCCCTGTTATTTATTCTCAACACAGCAGCTACAGTGGTCCTTTTTTTCACATTCTATATATAAGTGAGATCATATAGTATTTGTC